>NW_026048267.1:0-213850 GCF_023864345.2 Schistocerca serialis cubense | reverse complement strand
CAAAACAAAACAAAGACCAGACACGACTCGACAAGACAGACATCCGAGAAGAACGAACGCAGGCAAGCCAACCAACGTATTCAAACAAAACAACGTGACAGAAAACCAACCGTCGGCCGCCGCCACAAACACGGCGACAATCAACCACGACAACAACAACAACAACAACACCGCTTACCGCTACCGCCGCCCACACCCGCCACCGACCCCCGCAATCCAACCACCACGGCACGCAAACAGCATCCCCACGGGCATACAGAAACGCCAGACAGACACCCACACCAAACGCAACACGACAATCAAAACCTTCCCCGACGTGCTTTGATGGCCCTGAGAAGGGCCGTTTTGGGCCGCGCGTCTCTTGCGCGCCACTAGACGACGACGGGGGGTGGGGACGACGGAGTCAAGCGCCAAACCCTTCCATTCCCATCTCTTTCTCCTCTACTCTACTTCTTCTTCTTGGGCGAAGCCTTCGCCTTAGACGGCGTCGTCGCCTTCTTCGGGCGCGGCGCCTTCGGCTTCTTCGTCGGAACCTTGGCGGCCTTCTTCGCCTTCGACGGCGACTTGGCCTTGGCCGGCTTGGCCGCAGCCGCCTTCTTCGCACCCGCGGGAGCGGGCGACGCCGCAGACGCCTTCTTGGCGGCGCCCGCCTTCCGACCGGTCGCCGCCTTCACGCCACCAGCCTTCTTTGCGCCGGCCGCACGGGCGCCCTTCTTCTCCTTGCTGGCCGGAGCGGCGCGCTTCTTCTTGGCACCGCCAGCACGGGCCTTGCCGCCCTCGGCCGCCCCCCCGCCGCCGGCGCCGGCAAGCTTGAACGAGCCGGACGCGCCCTTCCCCTTCGTCTGCACCAGCTCGCCCGCCACGACGGCCGACTTGAGGTACTTCTTGATAAACGGCGCCAGCTTCTCCGCGTCCAGCTTGTAGTGCGCGGCTATGTACTTCTTGATCGCCTGCAGCGACGACCCGCCGCGCTCCTTCAGACTCTTGATGGCGGCCGTCACCATCTCAGAGGTGCGCGGGGTGCGCAGGCTTGGCGCGCGGCTTCTTCGCAGACGACGCAGACTTGGCCTTCTTCGTAGTGCCGGTGGCGGCGGGTGCCGCAGCAGTCTCGTTCGTAGCCGCCTGATCTGCCATTTCGACGACGCGCGTAACACACAGCGAGAGCGAGCGGGACGGCAGGCACGCAAGCACAGCACAGCAGCAGAGCAGAGAATCACAAGGCCCAGCCAGTGTCGCGGGCGGGCGCGGACGGCCGAGAGAGCGGCCGCCACTCTGCGCGCCGCCGCGCCGCGCCTCCCGCGCTTGCTACCGCCCAACGTCCGACAGCCTGTGCGGAGCAGCCCCAAACCTGCGCCACAACCGCCCGCGCCTTTCAAACCACCGAGGATGGGGCTACACACAGCCACACCACAGTCGCCAACCAGTCGCCACGGCAGCGCCGCAAACCACGGCCAAACTGCAGCTACCGCGCGCTACAGCCTGGGTCGGCCCGCCGAGAATCGCCGCCCCCGCCCAAATGCCGCCCCCACAGCCCCAGCCGACGACCCGCCACAATGGCCAAACCTTCGGCAAAACTCCCACACCGTCGCCGCGGCAGCCCGGCCAGCGCGGCCGGCGCCACAGCCACACAAGCCGAGGCGTGCGGCGATGACGGCCGTGCAAACGCGCCTCCGCCGCCCCATCGCCTTCCGTCGCCCTCCCGCCGTTTCCCGATCGGCCCGCAGCCGTCGGGCCACATCGCGCGCCGTCCTCCTCCTCTCGCCCGCCAACATTCACAGCCGTTTCTCAACAATTGCCCGCCGCAAACGGACGCCGCCTGCGCAACAGGCGCCGCCGCCCCTCGCCGCTTCCGACCCAACCCCTCGACCGAGGCAAACCGCAATCCGAATCTACAGACCAACCCAATCTGCCGTCAAGCACACACGACAGCCGACCTTACACGTTACGCGTTACACATTACGTTTACACGTCTACGTTAGGTTAGGTTAGGTGGACGTGGGTTAGGTTAAGGGGACTTGGGTTAGGTTAAGCGTCAAACTTAGGTTAAGCATTCAAACACGTCAGGCGTCAGAGGTTAGGTTAGGTTAGGTTAGGTTAGGTTAGGTTAGGTTAGGTTACACGTTAGGTTAAGGGGTCAGTGCTAGGTTAAGAAGCGTCAAACGTAGGTTAAAAAAGCGTTCAAACGTGAGGCGTGAGCCGGACAGCTTACCTTACGTAGACGTTAGGGGCTCACAGGCTGAGCTCACCTCGCCACACCACAGGTTAGGTTCGGTTCGGTTCGGTTCGCTCGGCTCAGCGTAAAGCGCCGAGGTCAGGGTTACGTTCGTTCACCTTCGGGCGCCACACTTTCGGTTGAAAGGTCGCGACGGGACGACGTCGGCAGGCACGCCGCAAACGAACAAACACGTACAGACGACGTCGGAAACCGCCGACAGACGGGGGAGCAGCACGACCACGACCAGACACCGAGCGCGAACGAGACACACGCGAACCACCCCCACCGGCCAAAGGGCACCACACAACAACCCAGAGCACCACGTGTCGACACCAGAGCAACCCGCCGCTCACGCGACATGGCTGGCACCGAAGGGCAACCGCCCGCAACTGCGCTTTCCGCGCCGGCCCGGATGCACGTCGTGCTACAACAACACCACTACCGTACACAGCCGCTGTTCACAACATCACTATCAATGGCGCGCCCGCGGCTCGCCGCCGTCGCAGTCGCAGCCCCAACGCCAGCACTTTTGCACCACCATTCACACGCACCGCAACACAGCTCGCCGACACAGCCGAACAAAACAAACACCACACAACAACAGCAACAACGCCGCCGCCTCTACTTGTGCCGGCGACCCACCCCGCCGATGGCGCACCTTTCGCCAGCCGGCAATCGACACACACGCACCCACCCACCGGGGCCCAGTGCAAAAAAAAAAAAAAAACACACAAAAACAAAAAAACCAAACAACACAAACGACACGGGAAGCGCACACCGCCACTTCGCGCGCACGCCACCAACCAGTCGTCGTCTCAAAATAACAAACACAAACAAAATAAACTAACAACTAGGGCAACACAAAACAAAAACGCCTCGCACGAACCGCCCACAAAAAGGACAAGCACACGCACAGCCTCTGCTGACGACCACGACGCAGCGGCACGCTGCTCCTGTCCCGCGCCCCGCGCCCCGCGCCCCACTCGATTCACAACTCACGCGACACCGTCAACGACGGGCTCGCTTCCCGCAACCTACCACCTTTCCGCCACGACGCACAGCCCCAGCCCCACCCGACGACGCCCGTGGCAACGACTGCACTTTCACCACCGCCTCCCCCTTCCCCCCCAAAACACACACACACACACACAGCCAGCCAAAAACGCACTCGCGACCCACACATGCACGTGCATCGGCACACGCCAACCAGTCAACGTCGACAACCACACGCAAGGCTCGAAACGAAACCGGCGTCCTTCCACGTTGCCATCAAGCTACGCGACACAAGACACAAGGAACCAACACAACAGCCGGCCCCACTAATTCCCACTCTCACGCCGCAAAAAGCACACCGAAACCGCCAAACGCACGCACATTCCCCTTCGCACTGACACCACCGACCGGCTCGCTACCACACACCTCTCGGCAGCCGTTTCACGCCAATTCGCCACACCGCCCACACAGTCGACAAGCGCCCGCCCTGTACGGCACACGCAACGACGCAGCGCAGCAAAGGGCGCCCGCAACACATACCTCTCCGCCGCCCGACGCGCCAACCGCCACACCACACCGCCAGCCACTCGCAAATTGTGCACTGCCACCAGCCACACGTCCAACACGCCGCGCCGCCTCCGGCCACCCGCCAGGGGGCGCTCACGTCCGCGACAACAGCGCGGCCCGCCGGGCCGGGCCGAACCGAACCGAGCCGCCGCTGCTCTGCACTCGGCACGGCCACACCCTGCTGCAGACCGGGCTCGTCCCTCTGTACGCGTCTGCCTGCGCATCAACACAACACGACCTTTTTTTTTTTTTTTTTTTGTTTTCTTCTTTCTTTCTTTCTTTCTTTCTTTCTTTCTTTCTTTGGCCCTCTCTCCTTCCCGCCATGGCGGTTACGGCACCGCCTGCAGCGGCAGATTTTTTGCGCCCACACGCCTACTCCTACCACCATTAACCTTGCCCTGCCCTGCCCTGCCCTGCCCATCAACGTCGCAGTCGAACCGACGCTTGCCAACACACTGCCCACGTTCCTTTCTCTTTTCGGCCTACGCCCATTACGCGCCGCCGCCACAGCACCTTCCCTTCCCACAACACACCGACGTCATCACACGCACCCAAAACAGGGGCCACGACCGTGTTCCTCGCCCACTCCCATCCCGCACGGTACGCACATTCCCAACTACTACCGCGCACCCTCCCTTTCCAATCTGTGTGTCTCTGTGTCTGTGTCCTGCCCGCGCGTGACGCCTCTCAACATCCGCCGTCCCCCGTCCCGTTTTCGCCCCCATGCCGTCGTCGCGCCGCCTCCTCCCCGTCCACCGCCGCCCCTGTCCGCCCCGCACCACACCATACACCGCTGCTTGTCCCGGCCGTTGCCACCAAAGGCGCCGACCGCAAACGCGCCACGCCGCAGCCCCCGTGCGTCTCGCGCTCGCTTGCATCTCCGTGCCGACGCTGCCTCTCTTCCCACTCGCACTCGACCTCGACAACACAGTCTTTGGCTCCGCCACTGCGTGTTCCGGTGGTACGCACGCTGCAACACGTATGTATTCATTACCAGAGCGATGGCGAGGCATGACAGCATCTCTGTCTGACCAGAGAGTTCTTTATCGCTGCTAGTCGGCGCTTGGACCGCGCCAGACGACAGTAGTGGCACGCACCGGGTCGCCAGGAACAGTTGTTATATATATTGTAGCGCGAGTCGGGAGAGGTAGTAGTCGGTCGACAGTAGTAGCGGGTGGACGGTTGTACTGAGCGGGCGTCGGCGGCGTGCTCTGCTCGTCTCGCGACTCTGGTCACGGTTCGGGACGATGTATAGTATATTGTGTTATAATCAAAAAGGTGGTGTGACGCTGCATTGCGCAAATCTGATAACGTATGTTCATTGTACCTCTTTTGTTCAACAACAAAAGCCCCACTATTACCTTTTTTCGAAAGTAACTTTTGTCTCTTAACGAAAAACATTCACTTTTTAAAGACTACTTCCTATGGCATTTCCCTCCAAGGAGTGCAATTAATTACCAGCCAGCACTCATTCATTGCACACAGCTGTGTAAGGGGTATCTACAATTGAGGAGCGGATATAAATGCAATTTTTTTTTTTTTTTTTTTTTGTGTGTGTGTTGTAACCTCCCAGCAAAATTTAAAATAATGGACAATGTTATTTACGGATGCTAATGGACATTGCGCTAATTGTAACCTCGCCCACAATGAGAGGTCTTGAAAATGGCAACAAAAATGTGAAATTCGCAATCAGACTCAAATATAAAGTCTTCACACAACATTTACAAAAGTCCGTTCAGTGACAAGAAACTTCAATTAAACCGAAATATCGGTCTTTGGCCCTGTGCAAAACAATCAGAATTAAAGTCTTACCTCCGAATAAATGGATGTCACATTTCTGCTCTGGTTGTTGCGCAGCGCTTGGAGGAACTGCATTGCAAATAATAATATTCTCTTTTTTTGTGATTTTAGTGACATTTTTCTTCAAAGAAGTGGAACGAACTCTTTAGTTCAATAAAAAATTAAATGTTTGAAAAATGCTTTTGAAATAAAAATTATTATTGGGGAACTTGTTGGAGAATAATTACAATTTTTCATTATCTAATGATTATATTAATTAACAGTATACCTTATTCACCATCTCGACCAGTGTTGCCGACCGCCTACATCACACAACCGCACTCGGCTGCTACTACTGACCGACCGCTCTGCATGACGACTATTAGCGTACTGCACGCGACGACTACTGACAGAGTACAGCCCTCAACTACACAGAGCTACGGACTCGCAACGACTACTGACAGACTGACTGACTGAGAACCGCTCGCAACACTCGCGCAGTCCAGCGCAAACTCTCTGGTCACAGATGCTACAATGTCTCGCCATCGCTACTATGTTACATACGTGTTTCAGTGTCTTTTTCATTGGGGTAACGATCTTTGGCTCTTTTTATTCTGAATACAGGGCCAAAGGTCAACGCTGCTGCCCTTATACAATTTATCAGGTTTCATTATGTCTGTTGCAATGTTACATACGGTTCACTCTTTCATTAATATTATCGTTGGGTTTGTTTTGTAGGGACGTTAACATTCTGGCACATTTTTATTATCATCGGACTCTCTGCTATTTGTGCAGGGAGGTTATACCTGGGTCCATTTCCATTTCCATTTACATTTTAATATTGATAGACTTTTTGTTTTCTTTTTTGTTTCTTGTTGTTTTTCCTTCTTTTTTTTTGTTGTTTTTTTTTTTTTTTTTTTTTTGTTTTGTTTTTCCCGCTCTCACCACCACCGCCGCATCACGCCTTCCGTTTTCTTGGTTTCTTTTCTGTTCTTCAACTGCTTCAACATCACCGCGCCCCATTTCCACACCACAGCCATCAGCCTCCAAGACGGGCGGGCGCAGTGTGCCATTTCCGGCGCACAAGCACACCCGTACGGTACTCTCCTCGCCCCCACGCCACCAACAACACAGCGACCACGCGGCTTTCAGGCATGGCACGGCACGGCACGGCACCGGCGAAATGCGCCGCCCCCGCCCCTCCGCGCATCCGTCCGTCTCGCCACGTTCACTGACAGCCGCGTCTGCGGCTACACCACGACAACCACAACACAACACCGCTCCCCTCCCTGGCAACTCACATTGTTTTTCTCCTCCTCTTTTGCACAAACCACAACGCCGAGCACAGGCGCAAGCCACCCACACCGCGCCCCTCCCCGTCCCGTCTTTGGCCGCCGCTCCTCGTTTCCTCGTTTGCCCCCTCCCATCTCCCGAAATGCCATGCCAGCAGCGTTACGCATGCCCCTCCCCTGTCCACACAACACTACCGCCTAACGAACAGCCTTTTCCGGGCCACATCCAGGGCACGCCCACCTCCAAACACTGCCAATTCACGGACGCACGCACACACACACACACACACTCACTTTCTCGACACCTTTCTGTACGGAGGGTGCGTCATCTCGACCGTGACAGAGTGACGGCAACTATCGACGATCCATTTCCCCCCACTGGTAAAACATGTCCACTAACACCTACATACATCATTCAAGTACACAGACAATAGCATACACACAATGGGAGGGCACACGAACATGGACGGCACGGCACTGTCATACACTCTTCCTCAGAACCATATCAACAAACGTTACGTACATCCGGGAAAGCGAAAGCGAAAGCAAAAGCAAAGGCAAAGCCCAATGCAGCCGTCAAAGGTAACGTTCACCACGGCAGACACTTGCAGCCGCGCCGCCGTTAAACGCATTTCAGTGCGGCTCCAATACGCCTCCCACACGGGAACGTTCCGTTGCTCTACGAATGCGTTTCTCCCCTTTTTCCCTTCCTCTCTCTTTTGCCCCCCGTCCTTGCACTCTTGCCTCATTCCTCACGTTCTGCCCAGACATTCGACCGATCAAAGTCAACCTTTCGTTACCGTTCTCAGCGCGACGGTGTACAACAGTATGACGGGTGTGCCCAAGACTTCGGTTCAGTTGCGTGACGCCGGTCTATCGCGCCGATCGACAGTTACTCAGGGGGCGACGGATCGGACCACGTCACCGACACACAAAACACTTTCAAACAAACAAATACATACCGGATGGACACAGACAAACACGTGTACAGACATTCGCCAAACAAACGACCGCCGCCGCCGCCGCCGTCGTCGTCTAGCGTGCATCTTGAATGACGACATCGGTGTGCGTGCGTCGTACGCAATCAGTCAGACACGGCTATCAAACATCAGAGTCGAATGGTACATCATCGTGCGTGTCGCCGTACACGTACAGTACAATACAACAACAATGCGTCTTAATGGCACGTTCATTTCAACGTCACTCACACACCTCCACGCTGCAGTTACGTCGCACCATTGTCAAACTCGGCGTACAGCAAAGGGAATAGTGGGCGGCAAAAAAAACCAAACAAAAACATTTCACATTTCACATTTCACCCTCGCCATGTATGATGTGCAAAAAAACAAACCCGCAAACGGCCGTCGTTACGGTGACACAAAAGTCGCCGATCACACTGTCCCCCCTCGCAGACGGGTAACACACACACACACACACACACCAACAACACCAATGGGTCAAAAACCACGCCAACGAGGCGTGCCACCATTCCACGCCACGGCGACCAACCTCGTGGCCGTACCCCGCGCAACACGCTTTGACGCGCCCCCCCACCCACAATCAAAATGCACACATACATCACAGCCGTCCACACAAACAACAACAACAATTCCGCCCTTCCCGCAAAAGGCAAGTTGGTGGCCCTGAAAAGGGCCGTTTTGCCGCTCTCGCAACGGAGGAGCCTTCTCCATCCTTCCTTCCATTCCAGAGCCACCTCCTTACTTGGAGCTCGTGTACTTGGTCACCGCCTTCGTGCCCTCGCTCACGGCGTGCTTGGCCAGCTCGCCAGGCAGCAACAGCCGCACAGCGGTCTGGATCTCGCGGGACGTGATGGTCGAGCGCTTGTTGTAGTGCGCCAGGCGAGAAGCCTCGGCCGCAATGCGCTCGAAAATGTCGTTCACGAAGCTGTTCATGATGCTCATCGCCTTCGACGAGATGCCCGTGTCAGGGTGCACCTGCTTCAGCACCTTGTAGATGGCATAGCTCTCCTTCCTCTTGCGCTTCTTCTTCTTGTCGCCCTTCGAAATGTTCTTCTGCGCCTTGCCAGCCTTCTTGGCGGCCTTCCCGCTAGTCTTGGGCGGCATCTCGAACCAACGTACGGCAGCAGCAACACCAGTAGCAAGCGCTCCGCTCTAGTCAGCGTCTCCCCACACAGTGGCACCCGCCGCCAGCCGCCGCCGCACCTTTACCAGCTCGCCCTGTTGCGGCCGCCGACCAATGGGGCGCGCGCGCAACCGGCCGCCGCACCCGAGCCCATAAAGCACCCCCACCCCGGCTGCGCCGGCACGCACTCCGCTGCTCGACTCGCTGCCGCTCGCACCGGTCGTTTTCGTTTCCGTTTCGTGTGCACCGTCGCTAGCCCATCGCCATGTCCGGACGCGGAAAGGGAGGCAAAGTCAAGGGCAAGTCAAAGTCCCGCTCAAGCAGGGCTGGGCTCCAGTTCCCGGTCGGCAGAATCCACCGCCTCCTGCGCAAGGGAAACTACGCAGAGCGCGTCGGCGCCGGGGCGCCCGTCTACCTCGCCGCCGTCATGGAGTACCTCGCGGCTGAGGTGCTCGAGCTGGCCGGAAACGCGGCCCGCGACAACAAGAAGACGCGCATCATCCCGCGCCACCTGCAGCTTGCCATCCGCAACGACGAGGAGCTCAACAAGCTCCTGTCGGGCGTCACCATCGCACAGGGTGGTGTCCTGCCCAACATCCAGGCCGTCCTGCTGCCAAAGAAGACCGAGAAGAAGGCCTAAAGGAGGCCAGGCAATCGCAGCGCCGCGTGCTCCCCTGCACGCAACGCGCTTTGCCGGCTCGGCCCACAACAATCGGCCCTTTTCAGGGCCACCACACACACCTACGTCCAAAGCAAAATTTCAGTCGTCCTCGCCGCACCTTGTTTTGTTTTAACTTTGCACTGTCACAGCACAGCCGCCGCCGGCGCACGTCCGCCATCTTGTCGTCCACACAGCCCGTGTGGCCCAACACACACACACACACACACACATATTTTGCACGGTCGCAGTCGCCTTCCAAACCGACAACGGCAGCAATAATGACCATTGTTAAAGGGAGGCGTGTCGACACACCGCCCTCCACTCCCGCGCGCAACGGCCGTCGACACGAACGAAACAGCTGATCCGGCCGCCTATGCCCACACGCCTTGCCTCGGAAACCCCAACGCCGCCGCAAACAAACACACAGAGACAAACCACGCAAGCAAATAATCACCGCCTCTCGCACAACAACACACAGCCCGCCATCTCCGTCGCGATCGATACAAAGACACACAATAACAAACACACAAACGAAGCAGCTCCACACACAGCCAGCCACATGACACGTTTCCTTTCCTTCTCCCCTCCCAGTCACATCACGTCGCTCAAACGGAAAGAAAGAAAGAAACAAACAACACAGCGCACACACGCAGCAACAACACAGACTCTTTCGCACTTTTCAACTTCCGAACAGTGTGGTGGCCCTGAAAAGGGCCGTTTTCTAGTCTCTCCCACCCACAAGCACGGCCGCGGGAAGGCCAGCGCCCGCTGCGACGCAGCCTAACCGCCGAAACCGTACAGGGTGCGCCCCTGCCTCTTCAGGGCGTACACCACGTCCATGGCCGTCACAGTCTTGCGCTTGGCGTGCTCAGTGTACGTCACCGCGTCGCGGATCACGTTCTCCAGGAACACCTTCAGCACCCCGCGGGTCTCCTCGTAGATCAGACCAGAGATGCGCTTCACGCCGCCCCTGCGAGCCAGGCGGCGGATGGCGGGCTTCGTGATGCCCTGGATGTTGTCGCGCAACACCTTGCGGTGCCGCTTGGCGCCACCCTTGCCGAGCCCCTTTCCTCCCTTGCCGCGGCCTGTCATCCTTCCTTCCTCGGGCAAAGCAAAACGTGCACAAACAGCACCTGCAGCGGCTGGCGAGTCGGCTACGGTCTGCGCCCAGCGCGCCCGCCGCCCCCCTATATAGACTCTGGCCCGCCCTCCCCCCACCACGCGCAACCGAGGGCATATAAGCGCAGCACGGAGGCGCGCGGGCCCGTTGTCAAGGCAGCACCGGACGCCGCGCCGCACCTAACCTCCACGCACGCCGCTCCGCTACCGCTACCGCCATGGCCCGCACAAAGCAAACGGCCCGCAAGTCCACCGGCGGAAAGGCGCCGCGCAAACAGCTCGCCACCAAGGCGGCGAGGAAGAGCGCGCCCGCCACCGGAGGCGTCAAGAAGCCCCACCGCTACAGGCCGGGCACCGTCGCCCTGCGAGAAATCAGGCGCTACCAGAAGAGCACAGAGCTGCTCATCCGCAAGCTGCCATTCCAGCGCCTAGTGCGCGAGATCGCCCAGGACTTCAAGACCGACCTGCGCTTCCAGAGCTCCGCAGTCATGGCCCTGCAGGAGGCCAGCGAGGCCTACCTCGTCGGCCTCTTCGAAGACACCAACCTGTGCGCAATCCACGCCAAGCGCGTCACCATCATGCCCAAGGACATCCAGCTCGCGCGCCGCATCCGCGGCGAGCGCGCCTAAACCGCGCCGTGGCACCGCACCGCACAAACAAAAACGGCCCTTTTCAGGGCCACTAACATCTCTCCGTCGCGAGCAAACTTTGTCGGTCGCCTGCCTCTCGCCCCGCAACCCAAAAACAAAAACCACCACTTCCCGTCCGTCCGCCACACCCGCTCACTCTGCCTGCCTGCTAGCAGCGCGCAACAATCACACATCATCCCTCCCCGGCGCTCAAAGCGCACAATACCCAACGGCCGACGTCACACCGCACGGGTGGCTGGCCGGCCGCCGCTTTCGTTTCGAAAACAAAAAAACCCGCACTCCACTCCGACGGCCAACGGCCAGGCAGGCGCGCTCGCTCGCTCGCTCTACACGCCACCGAAATCCCCGCCGACTCCTTCCGCATCTCAACGTGCCCCCCGTTGCAAAACATAACACACACACACACAAAGGAACAAAACAAAACAAAGACCAGACACGACTCGACAAGACAGACATCCGAGAAGAACGAACGCAGGCAAGCCAACCAACGTATTCAAACAAAACAACGTGACAGAAAACCAACCGTCGGCCGCCGCCACAAACACGGCGACAATCAACCACGACAACAACAACAACAACAACACCGCTTACCGCTACCGCCGCCCACACCCGCCACCGACCCCCGCAATCCAACCACCACGGCACGCAAACAGCATCCCCACGGGCATACAGAAACGCCAGACAGACACCCACACCAAACGCAACACGACAATCAAAACCTTCCCCGACGTGCTTTGATGGCCCTGAGAAGGGCCGTTTTGGGCCGCGCGTCTCTTGCGCGCCACTAGACGACGACGGGGGGTGGGGACGACGGAGTCAAGCGCCAAACCCTTCCATTCCCATCTCATTCTCCTCTACTCTACTTCTTCTTCTTGGGCGAAGCCTTCGCCTTAGACGGCGTCGTCGCCTTCTTCGGGCGCGGCGCCTTCGGCTTCTTCGTCGGAACCTTGGCGGCCTTCTTCGCCTTCGACGGCGACTTGGCCTTGGCCGGCTTGGCCGCAGCCGCCTTCTTCGCACCCGCGGGAGCGGCCGACGCCGCAGACGCCTTCTTGGCGGCGCCCGCCTTCCGACCGGTCGCCGCCTTCACGCCACCAGCCTTCTTTGCGCCGGCCGCACGGGCGCCCTTCTTCTCCTTGCTGGCCGGAGCGGCGCGCTTCTTCTTGGCACCGCCAGCACGGGCCTTGCCGCCCTCGGCCGCCCCCCCGCCGCCGGCGCCGGCAAGCTTGAACGAGCCGGACGCGCCCTTCCCCTTCGTCTGCACCAGCTCGCCCGCCACGACGGCCGACTTGAGGTACTTCTTGATAAACGGCGCCAGCTTCTCCGCGTCCAGCTTGTAGTGCGCGGCTATGTACTTCTTGATCGCCTGCAGCGACGACCCGCCGCGCTCCTTCAGACTCTTGATGGCGGCCGTCACCATCTCAGAGGTGCGCGGGTGCGCAGGCTTGGCGCGCGGCTTCTTCGCAGACGACGCAGACTTGGCCTTCTTCGTAGTGCCGGTGGCGGCGGGTGCCGCAGCAGTCTCGTTCGTAGCCGCCTGATCTGCCATTTCGACGACGCGCGTAACACACAGCGAGAGCGAGCGGGACGGCAGGCACGCAAGCACAGCACAGCAGCAGAGCAGAGAATCATTTTTTTTTTTTTTTTTTTTTTTTTTTTTTTTTTTTTTTTTTTTTATTTTCCTGTGTGCTGTCGTTGCCGAAGTGCTACCGCCTTTGGCGGCTGGACTTCCAAGGGTGAGAGGTAGGTTTGTACATCTTTATTGTTATCTTTTGTAGGACTTTGGGCTCACAGGGGTCCTTTTTGCCCTACATACCTTTGCTTCACTTTTCATTGTGTTGTGAGGGCCCTGGGGACCTTGACTTTATGCCATGGTTCAGGTTGGGTGGTTGCGATTCCTTCGAGTTGTCTCGTTGATACCCTTAAGTCGTCTATTTTGTTGATGAGACGCTGGACGTGTAGTTGGATTACTTGATCTATTGTTGAGACTTGCAGTTCATCATGTAAAGATATAATTCGGGACCACCTGGGCGCTTTGAGAATGATTCTTAGACATCGGTTTTGTAGTCGTTGTAGTTTGCGGATGTTGGTGGTGGATGTGATTCCCCACGTAGCGCAGCCATATAGCATCATCGGGAGTATTGTCGCGCGGTAGATGCGTAGCTTCGTAGCTACGTTTAGGTCAGTGCTTGCTAAGAAGGGGTATAGTCCATGGATGGCGCGAATGATTTTGAGGCTTTTGTCGTTGATGTGGGCTGAGAATGTGAGTTTATGGTCCAGGGTGACCCCTAAATATTTCGTCGTGGTGGACCATTCGATGGCGTGGTCATTGATCTGGAGGCGGCGGTGAAGAATCGGTCTCCGTCGAGTGAAAAGTATGGCCTTTGTCTTGAGTGCGTTGATAGTGATTTTATTATCAGTTGCCCACAAAAGGAGGATATCGATCTGGTGTTGTAAGCGGGTGATGGCTGTATCTAATGAACGGCTGCTGGTAAGGAGAGCCGTATCATCGGCGAACTGTGCTAGCATGATGTTCGGCAGTTTGGGCATGTCATTTACGTAGATGGTGAACAGGATGGGAGAGAGTACCGATCCTTGCGGTATACCGTCGGAGAGATGTTTGGTGTCTGAGTGTTGGTCGGCCTGTTGGACGTAAAAACGGCGGTCGGTCAGGAAGCTGTCGATAATCTTGATGTAACAGTTGGGGATGTCGGTGGTGTTCCGGAGTTTACTTATGAGCTTCTCTCGCCACACTTTGTCAAATGCTTGTTGAACATCCAGGAAAATGGCTGCTGTGTAGTGGTTTAGATTAATTTGGTTTGTGAGGTGTTCCGAGATCCGGAGCAGCTGGATTTCGGCGGAAAGTTTGGGTTGAAAGGCAAATTGGTCTGGTCGAATGACGTCATTTTTCAAGAGGGGCGGCTTGATGCGGGCCAAGATGACACGTTCGAACGTTTTGCCCATCGTGGAAAGGAGACTGATTGGTCGGTGGTGCGCAGGCTGAAGTGGGTCCTTACCCGGTTTCGGGATGGGTATGATCTTGGCCAGTTTCCATTGTGGTGGGAAATGTTCCTTCAGCAGGCATTCGTTGAGTATTCTCGTTAATAGCACTAGTGGTTTCCGTGGGAGATGCTTCAGATGGTCGTTCGAAATTCCGTCAGGTCCGGGGGCAGATGTGGAGTGTAATTTCCTGAGTATGCGGCGAATTTCTCCTGGAGACGTCAGTTCTGGCCGGTCTCCGCTGGGGTGTTGTCTTATGTGGTGTGCCTCTGCCCGAGTGCGTGCGTCCTCTTCGTCGTCGTTGTTAAAGTCAGCAAAATTTAGTCGTGATTGCGTTTCGTAAGTTTCCGCAAAGAGTTCTGCCTTTTGAAGGTTGTCAAATACGAGGTTGGTGCCATCCGTGAGCGCCGTTTTTGGTGTCCTGGGTTTCTTGATATTACGGATGAGTGCCCATTCATCACGCGATAGGTGTTGAATTTGTGCCATTCGGTCCTCCCACAGTTCGGCGCGCCATTCCTTGCAACGCCACGTCAGTTCTCTGGATAGCTGGTGCATTTCGCGTCTATATGCTGGGTGGCGAGTTTGTTGCCATTTTTTACGGGCTCGATTTTTCAAGTATTTCAAATCTTGCAGTGCTGGCGGGAGTGGTTCGCGGTATGGAGTCGAGAAGAGTAACTTCGTGGAGGCCTGGTGGGCGGCCTTCTTGATTTTCGAGGTCAGACGAGATATGGCGTCATCGAGTTGCTCCGGAGTTGCTAATGGCTCCGTGGGGCGCACGTTGTTGTTTAGCCACCTTGCGAAGGATAACCAATCTGTGGAGACTTTTGTTTTCGGTGGCAAAATTGGAAGAGCTCCAGACAGTGTTCCGAGAACAGGTTGGTGGTCAGAAGTCAAGTCATTGACCGTTTTGAGTGACAGGTCGGGATTTACATTTTTGATTATGGCCACGTCTAGGACGTCTGGCTGGTGGCGTGTAATAGTAGGCAGGTAGGTTGGTTCTTCAGGTCCTTGGGTGAAAGCTTGGAGTCGAGTTTCAAGGTCGTAGAGACGGGTGCCTTTGGCGTTTGTCTGCCGCGAGTTCCAGGCTACGTGTTTTGCATTTAGATCCCCACAGAGGAGGACTCTATCGTATCTGTCGAAAATGGAGATGAAGTCTTCGTCCGTGAAGTCCGCGCCAGGGCTCAAGTAGGCTGCGACGAACGTGAGCTTCCCGTGTGTGGTGGTGATCGTGACTGCTGTGGCTTCAAGACTCGTCATGTCAGGCAAGGTTTCGAGGGAGTGAGTGAGGGAAGATCGTAGATAGATTGCTGTACCTCCACCTCGTCGATTTTGGCGGTCAGTGCGGTATCCCACCATGTTGCGAATGTTGAAGGTTTGGGTTGGTCGTAGATGCGTTTCTGACAATAGGAGCACGTCAATTTTGTGATGTTCAACGAAGTCTGTGAGTTCTACTTTTTTCGGCGCGACGCCGTTGGCGTTGAAGAAGCAGAATGTAAGGTTTCTATGGTGATGCCTCTCTTGGTCCATGTTAGTCTGTGAAAAAGGCCATGATTCCTTCCAGTAGAGTGAGTAGTTTAGATGACATATCCGGTGCGTTGTTGAATTTACGAGCTGTGTCTGCTATGATGGCGAAGACGTTTCTGGTTTTTAGAAAGTCGATTATTGGGCCCATGTTAGATATCGCGGCGATGATATCGGACAGTCCGAGAGTGTTGTCCATGGATCGTTGCTGCTGTTGTTGTTGACGAAGATCGTGCAGTCGTTGGCGCGCCGTGTTTTTCTGGCGAGTTGGTTGTTGCTCAGATGGTGTTTGAAATAATGACGATGCTGCCTTCCAGGGTGTTCGGAGAGATGGGAAGTCATTCGGTGTCGCCGCAAACGACGGCTGTGGTGGTTGTTGTGGCTCCTTGGATGGTGTGGGTCGCAGTTGGTAGGCATGTATCGCCTTCTGGAATTCAGGGCAACCACGCCAAGTCCCAGGGTGGCCTTCTTGGCGACAGTTTGCGCAGATGGGTGGTTCTGTTCTTGGCTTGGTGCAATCCTTTGCGTGGTGGTGGCCGCCGCAGCGTACACATCTGACCGGCATCTGACAGTACCGGCCAGTGTGGTTGAATTTGAGGCATTTCTTGCACTGGGCAGGCCCATCTAGCGGTTTGTAGTCTTCCACCTTTACTCTAGTGTGAAAGAGATATTGTATGTCATAGATGGTGCGACTTTTTTGTCCATGTGGCAGAGATACACAGTAAGCCGACTGTGGAATCAATTTCTTGGAGGTCAAGTCTCTTTTCTTGAATTGGTGTACGTTCGTGACCGTAAATTGCATGTGGCGAAGTTCGGCGGCGAGTTCGTCTTCGGTAATTTCCTCTGGTATATTCTTGAGGACCACTTGGAGTCCTCTGTCTTCAGCTGGTTGGTGGGTGAAGTATGGCATGTTAATGGAGTGAAGGTAGTCCAGTGCAGTTCGTTGGTCTGCCAGCGTTTCGAAGTGGTATTTGATCTGATTGTTTTTGTAGATCGCCTTTAGTGGTCCGCTGATCTTCTGTTTTAGTTGGGCGTTTAGTTCCAGGTATTTTCCAGTGTAGTTTATTGTGACTGGTGGTATTCTCGGTTTCGGCGGCGGTGGAGCTGGAGTGTGCTGAGAAGTTGTGTCGTTGGGCTGGAGCTGGTGTTGGTCTGCCGTTGGTTCGTCCTGTTTCTGTAGTGGTGCGTAGTAGTTGGTGGTGGGTACAGCTCGCGATTCTGTTTGCATGCGGGTGTTTTCTTCAGCTTTCCTGCGTTTAGTGCCTTTCCGGCGGCGTCTGACTTCCTGGAATGGTGCGTCAGAGTCGCTGGATTCTTCATGATGGTCCATGGCATGGTGTTGTTCAGTCGGAATTTGAGTCTTCGTTCGGCAGTCGTCAGAAGATGAGTTGTCACTGGTGGTTGGGCCGTCTTGGTCCCGCCGTTTTGCGAGTTCGGTTGCTCGTGCGTCGCGGTCGCGGCGGAGTTGTTCGAGCTTTTCTTGAATCATCGCAGTGCATAAGTCTTCAGGCGTGGGGGCCGGTGGGGTGGGGTGTCGCTGTCGTGCGCCCTGGGTGGTCCTGCTCGCGAGTTCTATCTCAGCCCTGTGCGTCTGTTCTGGCCTAGAGGAACGCGGGCTTGCCACCCGCGGGTGGGGCCCTGGCTCCTCGTCGTCCCCTATTCTATTCATCCTACAAGTGCGGCTAGTCCGCACTATCTCGCCTGCTCTATGTCGGTCCTGTAACACGACAAAATTGCTTAGTACTCGCTAAGAAGCAAGTGAATCGCAGAGTTTTCTAGCTCTCGATAGCGGCGAGTCGCACAAGGCTTCTACACACACTACGATCGCTAAGGGACTCCAACCCTTCCTTGAGCAGAGAATCACAAGGCCCAGCCAGTGTCGCGGGCGGGCGCGGACGGCCGAGAGAGCGGCCGCCACTCTGCGCGCCGCCGCGCCGCGCCTCCCGCGCTTGCTACCGCCCAACGTCCGACAGCCTGTGCGGAGCAGCCCCAAACCTGCGCCACAACCGCCCGCGCCTTTCAAACCACCGAGGATGGGGCTACACACAGCCACACCACAGTCGCCAACCAGTCGCCACGGCAGCGCCGCAAACCACGGCCAAACTGCAGCTACCGCGCGCTACAGCCTGGGTCGGCCCGCCGAGAATCGCCGCCCCCGCCCAAATGCCGCCCCCACAGCCCCAGCCGACGACCCGCCACAATGGCCAAACCTTCGGCAAAACTCCCACACCGTCGCCGCGGCAGCCCGGCCAGCGCGGCCGGCGCCACAGCCACACAAGCCGAGGCGTGCGGCGATGACGGCCGTGCAAACGCGCCTCCGCCGCCCCATCGCCTTCCGTCGCCCTCCCGCCGTTTCCCGATCGGCCCGCAGCCGTCGGGCCACATCGCGCGCCGTCCTCCTCCTCTCGCCCGCCAACATTCACAGCCGTTTCTCAACAATTGCCCGCCGCAAACGGACGCCGCCTGCGCAACAGGCGCCGCCGCCCCTCGCCGCTTCCGACCCAACCCCTCGACCGAGGCAAACCGCAATCCGAATCTACAGACCAACCCAATCTGCCGTCAAGCACACACGACAGCCGACCTTACACGTTACGCGTTACACATTACGTTTACACGTCTACGTTAGGTTAGGTTAGGTGGACGTGGGTTAGGTTAAGGGGACTTGGGTTAGGTTAAGCGTCAAACTTAGGTTAAGCATTCAAACACGTCAGGCGTCAGAGGTTAGGTTAGGTTAGGTTAGGTTAGGTTAGGTTAGGTTAGGTTACACGTTAGGTTAAGGGGTCAGTGCTAGGTTAAGAAGCGTCAAACGTAGGTTAAAAAAGCGTTCAAACGTGAGGCGTGAGCCGGACAGCTTACCTTACGTAGACGTTAGGGGCTCACAGGCTGAGCTCACCTCGCCACACCACAGGTTAGGTTCGGTTCGGTTCGGTTCGCTCGGCTCAGCGTAAAGCGCCGAGGTCAGGGTTACGTTCGTTCACCTTCGGGCGCCACACTTTCGGTTGAAAGGTCGCGACGGGACGACGTCGGCAGGCACGCCGCAAACGAACAAACACGTACAGACGACGTCGGAAACCGCCGACAGACGGGGGAGCAGCACGACCACGACCAGACACCGAGCGCGAACGAGACACACGCGAACCACCCCCACCGGCCAAAGGGCACCACACAACAACCCAGAGCACCACGTGTCGACACCAGAGCAACCCGCCGCTCACGCGACATGGCTGGCACCGAAGGGCAACCGCCCGCAACTGCGCTTTCCGCGCCGGCCCGGATGCACGTCGTGCTACAACAACACCACTACCGTACACAGCCGCTGTTCACAACATCACTATCAATGGCGCGCCCGCGGCTCGCCGCCGTCGCAGTCGCAGCCCCAACGCCAGCACTTTTGCACCACCATTCACACGCACCGCAACACAGCTCGCCGACACAGCCGAACAAAACAAACACCACACAACAACAGCAACAACGCCGCCGCCTCTACTTGTGCCGGCGACCCACCCCGCCGATGGCGCACCTTTCGCCAGCCGGCAATCGACACACACGCACCCACCCACCGGGGCCCAGTGCAAAAAAAAAAAAAAACACACAAAAACAAAAAAACCAAACAACACAAACGACACGGGAAGCGCACACCGCCACTTCGCGCGCACGCCACCAACCAGTCGTCGTCTCAAAATAACAAACACAAACAAAATAAACTAACAACTAGGGCAACACAAAACAAAAACGCCTCGCACGAACCGCCCACAAAAAGGACAAGCACACGCACAGCCTCTGCTGACGACCACGACGCAGCGGCACGCTGCTCCTGTCCCGCGCCCCGCGCCCCGCGCCCCACTCGATTCACAACTCACGCGACACCGTCAACGACGGGCTCGCTTCCCGCAACCTACCACCTTTCCGCCACGACGCACAGCCCCAGCCCCACCCGACGACGCCCGTGGCAACGACTGCACTTTCACCACCGCCTCCCCCTTCCCCCCCAAAACACACACACACACACACAGCCAGCCAAAAACGCACTCGCGACCCACACATGCACGTGCATCGGCACACGCCAACCAGTCAACGTCGACAACCACACGCAAGGCTCGAAACGAAACCGGCGTCCTTCCACGTTGCCATCAAGCTACGCGACACAAGACACAAGGAACCAACACAACAGCCGGCCCCACTAATTCCCACTCTCACGCCGCAAAAAGCACACCGAAACCGCCAAACGCACGCACATTCCCCTTCGCACTGACACCACCGACCGGCTCGCTACCACACACCTCTCGGCAGCCGTTTCACGCCAATTCGCCACACCGCCCACACAGTCGACAAGCGCCCGCCCTGTACGGCACACGCAACGACGCAGCGCAGCAAAGGGCGCCCGCAACACATACCTCTCCGCCGCCCGACGCGCCAACCGCCACACCACACCGCCAGCCACTCGCAAATTGTGCACTGCCACCAGCCACACGTCCAACACGCCGCGCCGCCTCCGGCCACCCGCCAGGGGGCGCTCACGTCCGCGACAACAGCGCGGCCCGCCGGGCCGGGCCGAACCGAACCGAGCCGCCGCTGCTCTGCACTCGGCACGGCCACACCCTGCTGCAGACCGGGCTCGTCCCTCTGTACGCGTCTGCCTGCGCATCAACACAACACGACCTTTTTTTTTTTTTTTTTTTGTTTTCTTCTTTCTTTCTTTCTTTCTTTCTTTCTTTCTTTCTTTGGCCCTCTCTCCTTCCCGCCATGGCGGTTACGGCACCGCCTGCAGCGGCAGATTTTTTGCGCCCACACGCCTACTCCTACCACCATTAACCTTGCCCTGCCCTGCCCTGCCCTGCCCATCAACGTCGCAGTCGAACCGACGCTTGCCAACACACTGCCCACGTTCCTTTCTCTTTTCGGCCTACGCCCATTACGCGCCGCCGCCACAGCACCTTCCCTTCCCACAACACACCGACGTCATCACACGCACCCAAAACAGGGGCCACGACCGTGTTCCTCGCCCACTCCCATCCCGCACGGTACGCACATTCCCAACTACTACCGCGCACCCTCCCTTTCCAATCTGTGTGTCTCTGTGTCTGTGTCCTGCCCGCGCGTGACGCCTCTCAACATCCGCCGTCCCCCGTCCCGTTTTCGCCCCCATGCCGTCGTCGCGCCGCCTCCTCCCCGTCCACCGCCGCCCCTGTCCGCCCCGCACCACACCATACACCGCTGCTTGTCCCGGCCGTTGCCACCAAAGGCGCCGACCGCAAACGCGCCACGCCGCAGCCCCCGTGCGTCTCGCGCTCGCTTGCATCTCCGTGCCGACGCTGCCTCTCTTCCCACTCGCACTCGACCTCGACAACACAGTCTTTGGCTCCGCCACTGCGTGTTCCGGTGGTACGCACGCTGCAACACGTATGTATTCATTACCAGAGCGATGGCGAGGCATGACAGCATCTCTGTCTGACCAGAGAGTTCTTTATCGCTGCTAGTCGGCGCTTGGACCGCGCCAGACGACAGTAGTGGCACGCACCGGGTCGCCAGGAACAGTTGTTATATATATTGTAGCGCGAGTCGGGAGAGGTAGTAGTCGGTCGACAGTAGTAGCGGGTGGACGGTTGTACTGAGCGGGCGTCGGCGGCGTGCTCTGCTCGTCTCGCGACTCTGGTCACGGTTCGGGACGATGTATAGTATATTGTGTTATAATCAAAAAGGTGGTGTGACGCTGCATTGCGCAAATCTGATAACGTATGTTCATTGTACCTCTTTTGTTCAACAACAAAAGCCCCACTATTACCTTTTTTCGAAAGTAACTTTTGTCTCTTAACGAAAAACATTCACTTTTTAAAGACTACTTCCTATGGCATTTCCCTCCAAGGAGTGCAATTAATTACCAGCCAGCACTCATTCATTGCACACAGCTGTGTAAGGGGTATCTACAATTGAGGAGCGGATATAAATGCAATTTTTTTTTTTTTTTTTTTTGTGTGTGTGTTGTAACCTCCCAGCAAAATTTAAAATAATGGACAATGTTATTTACGGATGCTAATGGACATTGCGCTAATTGTAACCTCGCCCACAATGAGAGGTCTTGAAAATGGCAACAAAAATGTGAAATTCGCAATCAGACTCAAATATAAAGTCTTCACACAACATTTACAAAAGTCCGTTCAGTGACAAGAAACTTCAATTAAACCGAAATATCGGTCTTTGGCCCTGTGCAAAACAATCAGAATTAAAGTCTTACCTCCGAATAAATGGATGTCACATTTCTGCTCTGGTTGTTGCGCAGCGCTTGGAGGAACTGCATTGCAAATAATAATATTCTCTTTTTTTGTGATTTTAGTGACATTTTTCTTCAAAGAAGTGGAACGAACTCTTTAGTTCAATAAAAAATTAAATGTTTGAAAAATGCTTTTGAAATAAAAATTATTATTGGGGAACTTGTTGGAGAATAATTACAATTTTTCATTATCTAATGATTATATTAATTAACAGTATACCTTATTCACCATCTCGACCAGTGTTGCCGACCGCCTACATCACACAACCGCACTCGGCTGCTACTACTGACCGACCGCTCTGCATGACGACTATTAGCGTACTGCACGCGACGACTACTGACAGAGTACAGCCCTCAACTACACAGAGCTACGGACTCGCAACGACTACTGACAGACTGACTGACTGAGAACCGCTCGCAACACTCGCGCAGTCCAGCGCAAACTCTCTGGTCACAGATGCTACAATGTCTCGCCATCGCTACTATGTTACATACGTGTTTCAGTGTCTTTTTCATTGGGGTAACGATCTTTGGCTCTTTTTATTCTGAATACAGGGCCAAAGGTCAACGCTGCTGCCCTTATACAATTTATCAGGTTTCATTATGTCTGTTGCAATGTTACATACGGTTCACTCTTTCATTAATATTATCGTTGGGTTTGTTTTGTAGGGACGTTAACATTCTGGCACATTTTTATTATCATCGGACTCTCTGCTATTTGTGCAGGGAGGTTATACCTGGGTCCATTTCCATTTCCATTTACATTTTAATATTGATAGACTTTTTGTTTTCTTTTTTGTTTCTTGTTGTTTTTCCTTCTTTTTTTTTGTTGTTGTTTTTTTTTTTTTTTTTTGTTTTGTTTTTCCCGCTCTCACCACCACCGCCGCATCACGCCTTCCGTTTTCTTGGTTTCTTTTCTGTTCTTCAACTGCTTCAACATCACCGCGCCCCATTTCCACACCACAGCCATCAGCCTCCAAGACGGGCGGGCGCAGTGTGCCATTTCCGGCGCACAAGCACACCCGTACGGTACTCTCCTCGCCCCCACGCCACCAACAACACAGCGACCACGCGGCTTTCAGGCATGGCACGGCACGGCACGGCACCGGCGAAATGCGCCGCCCCCGCCCCTCCGCGCATCCGTCCGTCTCGCCACGTTCACTGACAGCCGCGTCTGCGGCTACACCACGACAACCACAACACAACACCGCTCCCCTCCCTGGCAACTCACATTGTTTTTCTCCTCCTCTTTTGCACAAACCACAACGCCGAGCACAGGCGCAAGCCACCCACACCGCGCCCCTCCCCGTCCCGTCTTTGGCCGCCGCTCCTCGTTTCCTCGTTTGCCCCCTCCCATCTCCCGAAATGCCATGCCAGCAGCGTTACGCATGCCCCTCCCCTGTCCACACAACACTACCGCCTAACGAACAGCCTTTTCCGGGCCACATCCAGGGCACGCCCACCTCCAAACACTGCCAATTCACGGACGCACGCACACACACACACACACACTCACTTTCTCGACACCTTTCTGTACGGAGGGTGCGTCATCTCGACCGTGACAGAGTGACGGCAACTATCGACGATCCATTTCCCCCCACTGGTAAAACATGTCCACTAACACCTACATACATCATTCAAGTACACAGACAATAGCATACACACAATGGGAGGGCACACGAACATGGACGGCACGGCACTGTCATACACTCTTCCTCAGAACCATATCAACAAACGTTACGTACATCCGGGAAAGCGAAAGCGAAAGCAAAAGCAAAGGCAAAGCCCAATGCAGCCGTCAAAGGTAACGTTCACCACGGCAGACACTTGCAGCCGCGCCGCCGTTAAACGCATTTCAGTGCGGCTCCAATACGCCTCCCACACGGGAACGTTCCGTTGCTCTACGAATGCGTTTCTCCCCTTTTTCCCTTCCTCTCTCTTTTGCCCCCCGTCCTTGCACTCTTGCCTCATTCCTCACGTTCTGCCCAGACATTCGACCGATCAAAGTCAACCTTTCGTTACCGTTCTCAGCGCGACGGTGTACAACAGTATGACGGGTGTGCCCAAGACTTCGGTTCAGTTGCGTGACGCCGGTCTATCGCGCCGATCGACAGTTACTCAGGGGGCGACGGATCGGACCACGTCACCGACACACAAAACACTTTCAAACAAACAAATACATACCGGATGGACACAGACAAACACGTGTACAGACATTCGCCAAACAAACGACCGCCGCCGCCGCCGCCGTCGTCGTCTAGCGTGCATCTTGAATGACGACATCGGTGTGCGTGCGTCGTACGCAATCAGTCAGACACGGCTATCAAACATCAGAGTCGAATGGTACATCATCGTGCGTGTCGCCGTACACGTACAGTACAATACAACAACAATGCGTCTTAATGGCACGTTCATTTCAACGTCACTCACACACCTCCACGCTGCAGTTACGTCGCACCATTGTCAAACTCGGCGTACAGCAAAGGGAATAGTGGGCGGCAAAAAAAACCAAACAAAAACATTTCACATTTCACATTTCACCCTCGCCATGTATGATGTGCAAAAAAACAAACCCGCAAACGGCCGTCGTTACGGTGACACAAAAGTCGCCGATCACACTGTCCCCCCTCGCAGACGGGTAACACACACACACACACACACACCAACAACACCAATGGGTCAAAAACCACGCCAACGAGGCGTGCCACCATTCCACGCCACGGCGACCAACCTCGTGGCCGTACCCCGCGCAACACGCTTTGACGCGCCCCCCCACCCACAATCAAAATGCACACATACATCACAGCCGTCCACACAAACAACAACAACAATTCCGCCCTTCCCGCAAAAGGCAAGTTGGTGGCCCTGAAAAGGGCCGTTTTGCCGCTCTCGCAACGGAGGAGCCTTCTCCATCCTTCCTTCCATTCCAGAGCCACCTCCTTACTTGGAGCTCGTGTACTTGGTCACCGCCTTCGTGCCCTCGCTCACGGCGTGCTTGGCCAGCTCGCCAGGCAGCAACAGCCGCACAGCGGTCTGGATCTCGCGGGACGTGATGGTCGAGCGCTTGTTGTAGTGCGCCAGGCGAGAAGCCTCGGCCGCAATGCGCTCGAAAATGTCGTTCACGAAGCTGTTCATGATGCTCATCGCCTTCGACGAGATGCCCGTGTCAGGGTGCACCTGCTTCAGCACCTTGTAGATGTAGATGGCATAGCTCTCCTTCCTCTTGCGCTTCTTCTTCTTGTCGCCCTTCGAAATGTTCTTCTGCGCCTTGCCAGCCTTCTTGGCGGCCTTCCCGCTAGTCTTGGGCGGCATCTCGAACCAACGTACGGCAGCAGCAACACCAGTAGCAAGCGCTCCGCTCTAGTCAGCGTCTCCCCACACAGTGGCACCCGCCGCCAGCCGCCGCCGCACCTTTACCAGCTCGCCCTGTTGCGGCCGCCGACCAATGGGGCGCGCGCGCAACCGGCCGCCGCACCCGAGCCCATAAAGCACCCCCACCCCGGCTGAGTAGCTTCTGGAGAGTGCGGACGCGTGTGCGGGGCTGCGCTAGTACTCTCCCTCTTCGTTGCTACTCAGCCATAGGAACCCGCTTGCGGGATTAGTCGCTGATTGTCCTAGCGCTGTAGCTGGACGGTTCGGCACTAAGGCTTCCGAGCTCCTGATTTTTTCAAATCGGGAGCGGAGTTGCAAGAAGATTGCGGGGCGAGCAGCTGAATTGTCGGCAGCTGTTGAGCAAATTGTCGTTGCGGGTTGTGAGCTGTGGGTTGGCGCGTCTTGGTGCGCGTCTTCTTGCTGCCGCGGTTCGCTTTTTCGGCCGGTTCGAGCACTTCGGCTGCGACAGGTACTCCTGCTGCCGCAGAGACTAGCTCTGCTCCCCCCCAAGAGTAGGGAAATTGCACGTCAGGGCCTGGTCAACGGCCAGATACCCGCGCGTGTTAGAACTGTTAGGGTCGGACTGTTCTGCCTGATACCTAACGGTGCCAACCGAAAGCAGACACCGACACCCCCTGGCAGCCATCCTTCCGAGTCTGGACATGGACACCCCAGTGAAACTCACGATTATAGAGAAAGAAAATTCCCCTGGCTGCTACGAGGTCAACAGGACGGACCTAACGGGCAGCCAGGGCGGGATGAGCCCGAGCTCGCGATTGCTGTTGCTCAACGCAATCGCGGGTCTCACCGGTAGGGACAGACGTAAATATGAGAAGAAGCTCGAAAGAGCGTGGAAAGAACCACCGATATTGCCCAAGGGTGACAGAACACCACCAAGTGCCCGTCTAATCAAGGCGAAGTCAAAGAAGTCACCGAAACGCAACAAAGTCAAACCAGGGTCACCGGTAAAGAAGCGAAAGACCACCTCGCGTAAAACCGTCGCTGCGCGGCGGCCGGAAGTGGCGGACGCGGCCGGGTCGGCCGCGCCTGAGCCGACCGCGCCTGCCAACACAAAGGCCGACCGGGCCACGTGCAGCGGCGGCCAGCAGGGCCAGGTAGCAGCGGAACAAAGCGCCTGCGCTGTGACGGCTAGCGCGCCCCCCGAGGCGGCCGGGCGGCTGCGCCCCGAGGTGAATGCGCAAAAGCACGAAGGCGCGGAGGCGGGTGCGCGCGGGCGGCGGAAGGAAACCGATACCGCCGGCGCGGGCTCGCCACCGCGGGGGAATGCCGGAGCGGAGGAACCTCGGAGCGTTGCTGGGGTGTGCGCTGAGGGGAGCGAGCGATGCGGAAGCAGCGCAGAGATCGCCACGCAGGAAATTGACGACGAGGGATTCCAGCTGGCACGTAAAACCGCCAGACGATCCCCCGTCTTAGACACACCAGCCCCAATACACACCGCCAACAGATTCGACGCGGTGGGAGAATCTGCGCAAAATGCACCGCCAGAAGCAGATGACACTGAGGGAAACGAACAACACAAATCCCTCAGAATCCCGCCCATAGTCGTGCAATTCGAAAATGACTATAAAGCACTGTATGATCTCATCACGAACACGGTAGGGCAAGACAGATTCACCGCCAAAACAACTGGCGGTGACAAAGTTAAGATCACTCTTAGAAACGTCGACGACTACAAGGCAGTGAGGAAGGTGCTAGAGGAGCGGAAACTTCATTTCTACACCTTCCCACTAGCAGCGAGAAGGCCGATTAGACTGGTGTTCCGCGGTGTACCACATACCACCGACACTGCGGACATCAAACAGTTCCTTCAGGAGGAAGGTTTCGAGGTTAGTTCGGTGGTGTTGACGCGACCGAACCGACCCTGGCCCCTTCATACGGTCACCCTCCCAGACTCTGCCCAAAACCGAAAGATCTGGGAGGTCAAAAGGATACTGGCGCTAACGGTCACTCCCGAGAAGCTCAAAAAGAGATCGGGACCAGGCCGCTGCTATAACTGCCAGGCCCTAGGACACATCGCGCGAGACTGCACGATGCCAGTGGTGTGCGTCAGATGCACTGAACACCACACTTACGAGCAGTGCAAACTGCCAAGGGGGGAGGGAAAAGAAAAGTGCGCCAATTGCAGGGGAGCGCACCCAGCCAGCTACTTAGGATGTCCTGAGTACAGAGCTGCAAGGGACAGGCAGAGGGGCAAAGCTATCAATAAAACCCCGAATCACAATAGGAGCATGCCAGCACCCAGGCCACCCCCCCCACCACCCCAGAGAAGAAACCAGGACACAGTAAGAACACAGGTCTTCGCATCTACCAAATATTCCCGTGCACTTACCGGTGACCCACCCGACCCGCCGAACCACCTACCACCACCACCACACACCAGTAAACAGGTTCCTCAAGCTGATGGAAGCCCTAGGGAAGTCAGTCCACCACGCCATCCACAAACCAGTCCGCGAGAAGCAGTCGAGTCTGCTGCAATCCAGCAACTCGCGTCGTCCATCCGACTGCTACAGGCACAGATGACCCAGCTAGTGGGCATTCTAGCAACATTGACGCAGCTCCCCGCCGACCTCAGATCGGCAGCACAGCAGTCGCCTGTAGCAGCGACAGCCACAGGAAAAATTGTCCCCCACCATGGATAGGAGACCTAATATACAAGGTCTCAAAATATGCGCGTTTAACGCAGACAACCTTACTCGCCAACCCACGGAGTTTAGAGAATTCATACAGGAAGAAAAAGTTGACATATGCCTAGTGGGAGAAACATTCCTCAAACCAGGACTAAGAGTTTCTGTACCAAACTACATTTGTTACAGAAACGACCGACCCACTCACGGAGGCGGGGTAGCGGTATATGTCAAAAAAGGTATCAGACACCATCAAATATACCCCCCCAATACAGCAGAAATAGAAACAGCGGCAATCGAAGTGGCTACAGTAACTGGCCCCCTAACAGTCGTTGCAGTGTATCGCCCCCCTTCCCAAAGACTAGAAGAGGACGACATAGCTGCACTAAGTCGCATTAGAGGCAAACTACTAATAGCAGGGGACCTAAATGCCAAGCACGCGGACTGGAACTCGAGACGCCGAAATCAAGCTGGTCAACAACTGCAACGACTCGCGCGCACACACCAGTTACAAATATGGGGCCCAGAGGAACCGACACACTTCCCAAAGAACGGAGGAAGACCGGACGTCCTCGACATAGCCATCACAAAGAATCTGGTGGGCTTTGTATCCGCGACATCGGTAAACAGAATGTCGTCGGACCACAATCCCGTGATTTTCGAGGTCGACATGGGAGAATGGCTCTCTAGCCCACAACGGCATGCGACATACAAGCGCATCAATAAGGAGCAATTCAGCAATGCAGTAGCAGCTGAACTTGCCCAGACCCCGCCTCCAACTGCAGAGACAGCAGAACAGGCACTAGACGACCTCACAAGAGCGATCCTACAAGCTGCTGAGGGAGCCACACCGCCTCCTGCGGGGCCCCCCCGCTCCAGGCAACTCCCCCCGCACTTGCTTGCGCAAATACGGCACAAAAACAGGATCGCCAAAGAGTGGAAGCTCACCAGAAATAGGGATACACGGAGGCTACTCAATAGGCTACAGAGAGAGCTGAAAGCCGATCTCAATGAGTACCGCAACCAACAATGGTCGGCAAGGCTCTCAGCTCTCAAACTAGACGACAATAGTTTATGGCAAGCCACCAAACAGTACACAAAAAGACGCGCAAAAATGCCACCACTCCATGGCGAACGCGGACTGCAGTTCAGCCCCATCGACAAAGCTAACGCACTAGCCGACGTGTTCGAAAAACAGTTCAGACCAGCAGAAGTACAGGACAGAGAACACGTCGCAACAGTCCGCAGAGAACTGGCCGTGTTCCTGGAAGCAGACGACGAAGATGACTACACGCCACTCTTCAATACTGAAGATGTGGCGCGCTGCATCAAGTCCCTGCCCACCAGGAAAACCCCGGGTCACGACCAGGTCACAAATGAATTGCTGAAACTCCTCCCGCCTCTGGCAATCACCCACCTGACCGATATAGTTAATGAACTGACGCGATCACAAAAATTCCCGGCGCAGTGGAAGCACGCAGAAGTTATTGCGATCGCGAAACCAGGAAAAGACCCGGTGTTCCCGCAACACTATAGACCAATTAGTCTACTGCCTACCCTCAGTAAACTTTACGAGCGCCTCCTACTAACCCCCATACAGGACTATATCACAAGAGAGCAGATTCTGCCGAAATTCCAATTCGGATTTAGGCAAAGACACTCCGCCCCCCAGCAAATCATGAGGGTGGTTGAAGCAGCCACAGACAGCTTCAACCGAAAGGGCTACTGCGGGCTTGTCTTGTTAGACGTAGCAAAAGCCTTCGACTCAGTCTGGCACACCGGGATATTACACAAGATGTACACCCTAGGCTTCCCCGGAAAGATAGTCAAAATCGTTAAAAACTATCTCTCCGGTAGGACTTTCTCAGTCAAGATCGATGGATCCCTGTCGACCAGGAGAAGAATCAGTGCAGGCGTGCCCCAGGGCTCAGTCCTGGGACCCGTCCTCTACAGTGTCTACACTGCTGACATCCCTACGACTCAGCATGTAAACACTGCACAGTACGCAGACGACACTGCATTCTTCTCCTGCTCGACAAACAGGAACCTGGTTACAAGGCGTCTGCAAACCGCCCTAAACAGGACGGAAAACTGGGCAAAGCAGTGGCGCATCTCAATTAACTCTGAGAAAACACAAGCCATGCTGCTCACCAGACGCTATGGGAAACGCCGACCCCCAAGAAGACCATACCAACTGCTGAGATTGCAGGGGCAGAATTTGCCATGGAGAAATTCTGCGAAGTACCTCGGTGTCACACTTGACAGACGCCTGACATGGAAGTGCCACATAGAGGAGCTTCGCAGAAAGGCTCACGCCAGGATGCAGATTCTGTACCCTGTCTTGAACAGCACCAGTTCCCTCGACCCCGCAACAGGAGTAGCGATCTATCGAAGTCTAATTCGACCGATACTGGAATATGCGTGCCCTGTATGGGGCTACGCAGCCAGATCGACGATAGATCGCTTACAAAAGACTCAAAACAGAGCGTTAAGACGAGCCCTACACGTCCCCACGCGCTTCCCCACGGCAGATTTGCACGAAGCCGCAGACATAGAGCCAATCACCACAAGATTCCGCGCCCTGGCAGAAGTGTTCTACGCCACGGCGCGGAAGTCAGAAAACGAATTAATCAACACCCTTGGGCAATACGAACCCCATAGGCAGAGATATAACAGACCCAAGTCGCTACTCCTGCAGTAGCAGAAAAAGAACAACTAAAGAAAACTCTCAACGAACAGCAACCAACAAAAGCAAAGAAACAAAAACAACACAAAAGAAAAGAGGAGGAAATGTCCTAATGTGACAACAACCTCCACCAGCACACCCTCTAAAGGTAGAGGAATAAAAGAGAGAAGCAGAGAAGCAGAGCTGCGCCGGCACGCACTCCGCTGCTCGACTCGCTGCCGCTCGCACCGGTCGTTTTCGTTTCCGTTTCGTGTGCACCGTCGCTAGCCCATCGCCATGTCCGGACGCGGAAAGGGAGGCAAAGTCAAGGGCAAGTCAAAGTCCCGCTCAAGCAGGGCTGGGCTCCAGTTCCCGGTCGGCAGAATCCACCGCCTCCTGCGCAAGGGAAACTACGCAGAGCGCGTCGGCGCCGGGGCGCCCGTCTACCTCGCCGCCGTCATGGAGTACCTCGCGGCTGAGGTGCTCGAGCTGGCCGGAAACGCGGCCCGCGACAACAAGAAGACGCGCATCATCCCGCGCCACCTGCAGCTTGCCATCCGCAACGACGAGGAGCTCAACAAGCTCCTGTCGGGCGTCACCATCGCACAGGGTGGTGTCCTGCCCAACATCCAGGCCGTCCTGCTGCCAAAGAAGACCGAGAAGAAGGCCTAAAGGAGGCCAGGCAATCGCAGCGCCGCGTGCTCCCCTGCACGCAACGCGCTTTGCCGGCTCGGCCCACAACAATCGGCCCTTTTCAGGGCCACCACACACACCTACGTCCAAAGCAAAATTTCAGTCGTCCTCGCCGCACCTTGTTTTGTTTTAACTTTGCACTGTCACAGCACAGCCGCCGCCGGCGCACGTCCGCCATCTTGTCGTCCACACAGCCCGTGTGGCCCAACACACACACACACACACACACACATTTTGCACGGTCGCAGTCGCCTTCCAAACCGACAACGGCAGCAATAATGACCATTGTTAAAGGGAGGCGTGTCGACACACCGCCCTCCACTCCCGCGCGCAACGGCCGTCGACACGAACGAAACAGCTGATCCGGCCGCCTATGCCCACACGCCTTGCCTCGGAAACCCCAACGCCGCCGCAAACAAACACACAGAGACAAACCACGCAAGCAAATAATCACCGCCTCTCGCACAACAACACACAGCCCGCCATCTCCGTCGCGATCGATACAAAGACACACAATAACAAACACACAAACGAAGCAGCTCCACACACAGCCAGCCACATGACACGTTTCCTTTCCTTCTCCCCTCCCAGTCACATCACGTCGCTCAAACGGAAAGAAAGAAAGAAACAAACAACACAGCGCACACACGCAGCAACAACACAGACTCTTTCGCACTTTTCAACTTCCGAACAGTGTGGTGGCCCTGAAAAGGGCCGTTTTCTAGTCTCTCCCACCCACAAGCACGGCCGCGGGAAGGCCAGCGCCCGCTGCGACGCAGCCTAACCGCCGAAACCGTACAGGGTGCGCCCCTGCCTCTTCAGGGCGTACACCACGTCCATGGCCGTCACAGTCTTGCGCTTGGCGTGCTCAGTGTACGTCACCGCGTCGCGGATCACGTTCTCCAGGAACACCTTCAGCACCCCGCGGGTCTCCTCGTAGATCAGACCAGAGATGCGCTTCACGCCGCCCCTGCGAGCCAGGCGGCGGATGGCGGGCTTCGTGATGCCCTGGATGTTGTCGCGCAACACCTTGCGGTGCCGCTTGGCGCCACCCTTGCCGAGCCCCTTTCCTCCCTTGCCGCGGCCTGTCATCCTTCCTTCCTCGGGCAAAGCAAAACGTGCACAAACAGCACCTGCAGCGGCTGGCGAGTCGGCTACGGTCTGCGCCCAGCGCGCCCGCCGCCCCCCTATATAGACTCTGGCCCGCCCTCCCCCCACCACGCGCAACCGAGGGCATATAAGCGCAGCACGGAGGCGCGCGGGCCCGTTGTCAAGGCAGCACCGGACGCCGCGCCGCACCTAACCTCCACGCACGCCGCTCCGCTACCGCTACCGCCATGGCCCGCACAAAGCAAACGGCCCGCAAGTCCACCGGCGGAAAGGCGCCGCGCAAACAGCTCGCCACCAAGGCGGCGAGGAAGAGCGCGCCCGCCACCGGAGGCGTCAAGAAGCCCCACCGCTACAGGCCGGGCACCGTCGCCCTGCGAGAAATCAGGCGCTACCAGAAGAGCACAGAGCTGCTCATCCGCAAGCTGCCATTCCAGCGCCTAGTGCGCGAGATCGCCCAGGACTTCAAGACCGACCTGCGCTTCCAGAGCTCCGCAGTCATGGCCCTGCAGGAGGCCAGCGAGGCCTACCTCGTCGGCCTCTTCGAAGACACCAACCTGTGCGCAATCCACGCCAAGCGCGTCACCATCATGCCCAAGGACATCCAGCTCGCGCGCCGCATCCGCGGCGAGCGCGCCTAAACCGCACCGCGGCACCGCACCGCACAAACAAAAACGGCCCTTTTCAGGGCCACTAACATCTCTCCGTCGCGAGCAAACTTTGTCGGTCGCCTGCCTCTCGCCCCGCAACCCAAAAACAAAAACCACCACTTCCCGTCCGTCCGCCACACCCGCTCACTCTGCCTGCCTGCTAGCAGCGCGCAACAATCACACATCATCCCTCCCCGGCGCTCAAAGCGCACAATACCCAACGGCCGACGTCACACCGCACGGGTGGCTGGCCGGCCGCCGCTTTCGTTTCGAAAACAAAAAAACCCGCACTCCACTCCGACGGCCAACGGCCAGGCAGGCGCGCTCGCTCGCTCGCTCTACACGCCACCGAAATCCCCGCCGACTCCTTCCGCATCTCAACGTGCCCCCCGTTGCAAAACATAACACACACACACACAAAGGAACAAAACAAAACAAAGACCAGACACGACTCGACAAGACAGACATCCGAGAAGAACGAACGCAGGCAAGCCAACCAACGTATTCAAACAAAACAACGTGACAGAAAACCAACCGTCGGCCGCCGCCACAAACACGGCGACAATCAACCACGACAACAACAACAACAACAACACCGCTTACCGCTACCGCCGCCCACACCCGCCACCGACCCCCGCAATCCAACCACCACGGCACGCAAACAGCATCCCCACGGGCATACAGAAACGCCAGACAGACACCCACACCAAACGCAACACGACAATCAAAACCTTCCCCGACGTGCTTTGATGGCCCTGAGAAGGGCCGTTTTGGGCCGCGCGTCTCTTGCGCGCCACTAGACGACGACGGGGGGTGGGGACGACGGAGTCAAGCGCCAAACCCTTCCATTCCCATCTCTTTCTCCTCTACTCTACTTCTTCTTCTTGGGCGAAGCCTTCGCCTTAGACGGCGTCGTCGCCTTCTTCGGGCGCGGCGCCTTCGGCTTCTTCGTCGGAACCTTGGCGGCCTTCTTCGCCTTCGACGGCGACTTGGCCTTGGCCGGCTTGGCCGCAGCCGCCTTCTTCGCACCCGCGGGAGCGGCCGACGCCGCAGACGCCTTCTTGGCGGCGCCCGCCTTCCGACCGGTCGCCGCCTTCACGCCACCAGCCTTCTTTGCGCCGGCCGCACGGGCGCCCTTCTTCTCCTTGCTGGCCGGAGCGGCGCGCTTCTTCTTGGCACCGCCAGCACGGGCCTTGCCGCCCTCGGCCGCCCCCCCGCCGCCGGCGCCGGCAAGCTTGAACGAGCCGGACGCGCCCTTCCCCTTCGTCTGCACCAGCTCGCCCGCCACGACGGCCGACTTGAGGTACTTCTTGATAAACGGCGCCAGCTTCTCCGCGTCCAGCTTGTAGTGCGCGGCTATGTACTTCTTGATCGCCTGCAGCGACGACCCGCCGCGCTCCTTCAGACTCTTGATGGCGGCCGTCACCATCTCAGAGGTGCGCGGGTGCGCAGGCTTGGCGCGCGGCTTCTTCGCAGACTTGGCCTTCTTCGTAGTGCCGGTGGCGGCGGGTGCCGCAGCAGTCTCGTTCGTAGCCGCCTGATCTGCCATTTCGACGACGCGCGTAACACACAGCGAGAGCGAGCGGGACGGCAGGCACGCAAGCACAGCACAGCAGCAGAGCAGAGAATCACAAGGCCCAGCCAGTGTCGCGGGCGGGCGCGGACGGCCGAGAGAGCGGCCGCCACTCTGCGCGCCGCCGCGCCGCGCCTCCCGCGCTTGCTACCGCCCAACGTCCGACAGCCTGTGCGGAGCAGCCCCAAACCTGCGCCACAACCGCCCGCGCCTTTCAAACCACCGAGGATGGGGCTACACACAGCCACACCACAGTCGCCAACCAGTCGCCACGGCAGCGCCGCAAACCACGGCCAAACTGCAGCTACCGCGCGCTACAGCCTGGGTCGGCCCGCCGAGAATCGCCGCCCCCGCCCAAATGCCGCCCCCACAGCCCCAGCCGACGACCCGCCACAATGGCCAAACCTTCGGCAAAACTCCCACACCGTCGCCGCGGCACCCCGGCCAGCGCGGCCGGCGCCACAGCCACACAAGCCGAGGCGTGCGGCGATGACGGCCGTGCAAACGCGCCTCCGCCGCCCCATCGCCTTCCGTCGCCCTCCCGCCGTTTCCCGATCGGCCCGCAGCCGTCGGGCCACATCGCGCGCCGTCCTCCTCCTCTCGCCCGCCAACATTCACAGCCGTTTCTCAACAATTGCCCGCCGCAAACGGACGCCGCCTGCGCAACAGGCGCCGCCGCCCCTCGCCGCTTCCGACCCAACCCCTCGACCGAGGCAAACCGCAATCCGAATCTACAGACCAACCCAATCTGCCGTCAAGCACACACGACAGCCGACCTTACACGTTACGCGTTACACATTACGTTTACACGTCTACGTTAGGTTAGGTTAGGTGGACGTGGGTTAGGTTAAGGGGACTTGGGTTAGGTTAAGCGTCAAACTTAGGTTAAGCATTCAAACACGTCAGGCGTCAGAGGTTAGGTTAGGTTAGGTTAGGTTAGGTTAGGTTAGGTTAGGTTACACGTTAGGTTAAGGGGTCAGTGCTAGGTTAAGAAGCGTCAAACGTAGGTTAAAAAAGCGTTCAAACGTGAGGCGTGAGCCGGACAGCTTGCCTTACGTAGACGTTAGGGGCTCACAGGCTGAGCTCACCTCGCCACACCACAGGTTAGGTTCGGTTCGGTTCGGTTCGCTCGGCTCAGCGTAAAGCGCCGAGGTCAGGGTTACGTTCGTTCACCTTCGGGCGCCACACTTTCGGTTGAAAGGTCGCGACGGGACGACGTCGGCAGGCACGCCGCAAACGAACAAACACGTACAGACGACGTCGGAAACCGCTGACAGACGGGGGAGCAGCACGACCACGACCAGACACCGAGCGCGAACGAGACACACGCGAACCACCCCCACCGGCCAAAGGGCACCACACAACAACCCAGAGCACCACGTGTCGACACCAGAGCAACCCGCCGCTCACGCGACATGGCTGGCACCGAAGGGCAACCGCCCGCAACTGCGCTTTCCGCGCCGGCCCGGATGCACGTCGTGCTACAACAACACCACTACCGTACACAGCCGCTGTTCACAACATCACTATCAATGGCGCGCCCGCGGCTCGCCGCCGTCGCAGTCGCAGCCCCAACGCCAGCACTTTTGCACCACCATTCACACGCACCGCAACACAGCTCGCCGACACAGCCGAACAAAACAAACACCACACAACAACAGCAACAACGCCGCCGCCTCTACTTGTGCCGGCGACCCACCCCGCCGATGGCGCACCTTTCGCCAGCCGGCAATCGACACACACGCACCCACCCACCGGGGCCCAGTGCAAAAAAAAAAAAAAACACACAAAAACAAAAAAACCAAACAACACAAACGACACGGGAAGCGCACACCGCCACTTCGCGCGCACGCCACCAACCAGTCGTCGTCTCAAAATAACAAACACAAACAAAATAAACTAACAACTAGGGCAACACAAAACAAAAACGCCTCGCACGAACCGCCCACAAAAAGGACAAGCACACGCACAGCCTCTGCTGACGACCACGACGCAGCGGCACGCTGCTCCTGTCCCGCGCCCCGCGCCCCGCGCCCCACTCGATTCACAACTCACGCGACACCGTCAACGACGGGCTCGCTTCCCGCAACCTACCACCTTTCCGCCACGACGCACAGCCCCAGCCCCACCCGACGACGCCCGTGGCAACGACTGCACTTTCACCACCGCCTCCCCCTTCCCCCCCAAAACACACACACACACACACAGCCAGCCAAAAACGCACTCGCGACCCACACATGCACGTGCATCGGCACACGCCAACCAGTCAACGTCGACAACCACACGCAAGGCTCGAAACGAAACCGGCGTCCTTCCACGTTGCCATCAAGCTACGCGACACAAGACACAAGGAACCAACACAACAGCCGGCCCCACTAATTCCCACTCTCACGCCGCAAAAAGCACACCGAAACCGCCAAACGCACGCACATTCCCCTTCGCACTGACACCACCGACCGGCTCGCTACCACACACCTCTCGGCAGCCGTTTCACGCCAATTCGCCACACCGCCCACACAGTCGACAAGCGCCCGCCCTGTACGGCACACGCAACGACGCAGCGCAGCAAAGGGCGCCCGCAACACATACCTCTCCGCCGCCCGACGCGCCAACCGCCACACCACACCGCCAGCCACTCGCAAATTGTGCACTGCCACCAGCCACACGTCCAACACGCCGCGCCGCCTCCGGCCACCCGCCAGGGGGCGCTCACGTCCGCGACAACAGCGCGGCCCGCCGGGCCGGGCCGAACCGAACCGAGCCGCCGCTGCTCTGCACTCGGCACGGCCACACCCTGCTGCAGACCGGGCTCGTCCCTCTGTACGCGTCTGCCTGCGCATCAACACAACACGACCTTTTTTTTTTTTTTTTTTTTGTTTTCTTCTTTCTTTCTTTCTTTCTTTCTTTCTTTCTTTCTTTGGCCCTCTCTCCTTCCCGCCATGGCGGTTACGGCACCGCCTGCAGCGGCAGATTTTTTGCGCCCACACGCCTACTCCTACCACCATTAACCTTGCCCTGCCCTGCCCTGCCCTGCCCATCAACGTCGCAGTCGAACCGACGCTTGCCAACACACTGCCCACGTTCCTTTCTCTTTTCGGCCTACGCCCATTACGCGCCGCCGCCACAGCACCTTCCCTTCCCACAACACACCGACGTCATCACACGCACCCAAAACAGGGGCCACGACCGTGTTCCTCGCCCACTCCCATCCCGCACGGTACGCACATTCCCAACTACTACCGCGCACCCTCCCTTTCCAATCTGTGTGTCTCTGTGTCTGTGTCCTGCCCGCGCGTGACGCCTCTCAACATCCGCCGTCCCCCGTCCCGTTTTCGCCCCCATGCCGTCGTCGCGCCGCCTCCTCCCCGTCCACCGCCGCCCCTGTCCGCCCCGCACCACACCATACACCGCTGCTTGTCCCGGCCGTTGCCACCAAAGGCGCCGACCGCAAACGCGCCACGCCGCAGCCCCCGTGCGTCTCGCGCTCGCTTGCATCTCCGTGCCGACGCTGCCTCTCTTCCCACTCGCACTCGACCTCGACAACACAGTCTTTGGCTCCGCCACTGCGTGTTCCGGTGGTACGCACGCTGCAACACGTATGTATTCATTACCAGAGCGATGGCGAGGCATGACAGCATCTCTGTCTGACCAGAGAGTTCTTTATCGCTGCTAGTCGGCGCTTGGACCGCGCCAGACGACAGTAGTGGCACGCACCGGGTCGCCAGGAACAGTTGTTATATATATTGTAGCGCGAGTCGGGAGAGGTAGTAGTCGGTCGACAGTAGTAGCGGGTGGACGGTTGTACTGAGCGGGCGTCGGCGGCGTGCTCTGCTCGTCTCGCGACTCTGGTCACGGTTCGGGACGATGTATAGTATATTGTGTTATAATCAAAAAGGTGGTGTGACGCTGCATTGCGCAAATCTGATAACGTATGTTCATTGTACCTCTTTTGTTCAACAACAAAAGCCCCACTATTACCTTTTTTCGAAAGTAACTTTTGTCTCTTAACGAAAAACATTCACTTTTTAAAGACTACTTCCTATGGCATTTCCCTCCAAGGAGTGCAATTAATTACCAGCCAGCACTCATTCATTGCACACAGCTGTGTAAGGGGTATCTACAATTGAGGAGCGGATATAAATGCAATTTTTTGTTTTTTTTTTTTTTGTGTGTGTGTTGTAACCTCCCAGCAAAATTTAAAATAATGGACAATGTTATTTACGGATGCTAATGGACATTGCGCTAATTGTAACCTCGCCCACAATGAGAGGTCTTGAAAATGGCAACAAAAATGTGAAATTCGCAATCAGACTCAAATATAAAGTCTTCACACAACATTTACAAAAGTCCGTTCAGTGACAAGAAACTTCAATTAAACCGAAATATCGGTCTTTGGCCCTGTGCAAAACAATCAGAATTAAAGTCTTACCTCCGAATAAATGGATGTCACATTTCTGCTCTGGTTGTTGCGCAGCGCTTGGAGGAACTGCATTGCAAATAATAATATTCTCTTTTTTTGTGATTTTAGTGACATTTTTCTTCAAAGAAGTGGAACGAACTCTTTAGTTCAATAAAAAATTAAATGTTTGAAAAATGCTTTTGAAATAAAAATTATTATTGGGGAACTTGTTGGAGAATAATTACAATTTTTCATTATCTAATGATTATATTAATTAACAGTATACCTTATTCACCATCTCGACCAGTGTTGCCGACCGCCTACATCACACAACCGCACTCGGCTGCTACTACTGACCGACCGCTCTGCATGACGACTATTAGCGTACTGCACGCGACGACTACTGACAGAGTACAGCCCTCAACTACACAGAGCTACGGACTCGCAACGACTACTGACAGACTGACTGACTGAGAACCGCTCGCAACACTCGCGCAGTCCAGCGCAAACTCTCTGGTCACAGATGCTACAATGTCTCGCCATCGCTACTATGTTACATACGTGTTTCAGTGTCTTTTTCATTGGGGTAACGATCTTTGGCTCTTTTTATTCTGAATACAGGGCCAAAGGTCAACGCTGCTGCCCTTATACAATTTATCAGGTTTCATTATGTCTGTTGCAATGTTACATACGGTTCACTCTTTCATTAATATTATCGTTGGGTTTGTTTTGTAGGGACGTTAACATTCTGGCACATTTTTATTATCATCGGACTCTCTGCTATTTGTGCAGGGAGGTTATACCTGGGTCCATTTCCATTTCCATTTACATTTTAATATTGATAGACTTTTTGTTTTCTTTTTTGTTTCTTGTTGTTTTTCCTTCTTTTTTTTTGTTGTTTTTTTTTTTTTTTTTTTTTTTTTTGTTTTTCCCGCTCTCACCACCACCGCCGCATCACGCCTTCCGTTTTCTTGGTTTCTTTTCTGTTCTTCAACTGCTTCAACATCACCGCGCCCCATTTCCACACCACAGCCATCAGCCTCCAAGACGGGCGGGCGCAGTGTGCCATTTCCGGCGCACAAGCACACCCGTACGGTACTCTCCTCGCCCCCACGCCACCAACAACACAGCGACCACGCGGCTTTCAGGCATGGCACGGCACGGCACGGCACCGGCGAAATGCGCCGCCCCCGCCCCTCCGCGCATCCGTCCGTCTCGCCACGTTCACTGACAGCCGCGTCTGCGGCTACACCACGACAACCACAACACAACACCGCTCCCCTCCCTGGCAACTCACATTGTTTTTCTCCTCCTCTTTTGCACAAACCACAACGCCGAGCACAGGCGCAAGCCACCCACACCGCGCCCCTCCCCGTCCCGTCTTTGGCCGCCGCTCCTCGTTTCCTCGTTTGCCCCCTCCCATCTCCCGAAATGCCATGCCAGCAGCGTTACGCATGCCCCTCCCCTGTCCACACAACACTACCGCCTAACGAACAGCCTTTTCCGGGCCACATCCAGGGCACGCCCACCTCCAAACACTGCCAATTCACGGACGCACGCACACACACACACACACACTCACTTTCTCGACACCTTTCTGTACGGAGGGTGCGTCATCTCGACCGTGACAGAGTGACGGCAACTATCGACGATCCATTTCCCCCCACTGGTAAAACATGTCCACTAACACCTACATACATCATTCAAGTACACAGACAATAGCATACACACAATGGGAGGGCACACGAACATGGACGGCACGGCACTGTCATACACTCTTCCTCAGAACCATATCAACAAACGTTACGTACATCCGGGAAAGCGAAAGCGAAAGCGAAAGCAAAAGCAAAGGCAAAGCCCAATGCAGCCGTCAAAGGTAACGTTCACCACGGCAGACACTTGCAGCCGCGCCGCCGTTAAACGCATTTCAGTGCGGCTCCAATACGCCTCCCACACGGGAACGTTCCGTTGCTCTACGAATGCGTTTCTCCCCTTTTTCCCTTCCTCTCTCTTTTGCCCCCCGTCCTTGCACTCTTGCCTCATTCCTCACGTTCTGCCCAGACATTCGACCGATCAAAGTCAACCTTTCGTTACCGTTCTCAGCGCGACGGTGTACAACAGTATGACGGGTGTGCCCAAGACTTCGGTTCAGTTGCGTGACGCCGGTCTATCGCGCCGATCGACAGTTACTCAGGGGGCGACGGATCGGACCACGTCACCGACACACAAAACACTTTCAAACAAACAAATACATACCGGATGGACACAGACAAACACGTGTACAGACATTCGCCAAACAAACGACCGCCGCCGCCGCCGCCGTCGTCGTCTAGCGTGCATCTTGAATGACGACATCGGTGTGCGTGCGTCGTACGCAATCAGTCAGACACGGCTATCAAACATCAGAGTCGAATGGTACATCATCGTGCGTGTCGCCGTACACGTACAGTACAATACAACAACAATGCGTCTTAATGGCACGTTCATTTCAACGTCACTCACACACCTCCACGCTGCAGTTACGTCGCACCATTGTCAAACTCGGCGTACAGCAAAGGGAATAGTGGGCGGCAAAAAAAACCAAACAAAAACATTTCACATTTCACATTTCACCCTCGCCATGTATGATGTGCAAAAAAACAAACCCGCAAACGGCCGTCGTTACGGTGACACAAAAGTCGCCGATCACACTGTCCCCCCTCGCAGACGGGTAACACACACACACACACACACACACCAACAACACCAATGGGTCAAAAACCACGCCAACGACGCGTGCCACCATTCCACGCCACGGCGACCAACCTCGTGGCCGTACCCCGCGCAACACGCTTTGACGCGCCCCCCCACCCACAATCAAAATGCACACATACATCACAGCCGTCCACACAAACAACAACAACAATTCCGCCCTTCCCGCAAAAGGCAAGTTGGTGGCCCTGAAAAGGGCCGTTTTGCCGCTCTCGCAACGGAGGAGCCTTCTCCATCCTTCCTTCCATTCCAGAGCCACCTCCTTACTTGGAGCTCGTGTACTTGGTCACCGCCTTCGTGCCCTCGCTCACGGCGTGCTTGGCCAGCTCGCCAGGCAGCAACAGCCGCACAGCGGTCTGGATCTCGCGGGACGTGATGGTCGAGCGCTTGTTGTAGTGCGCCAGGCGAGAAGCCTCGGCCGCAATGCGCTCGAAAATGTCGTTCACGAAGCTGTTCATGATGCTCATCGCCTTCGACGAGATGCCCGTGTCAGGGTGCACCTGCTTCAGCACCTTGTAGATGTAGATGGCATAGCTCTCCTTCCTCTTGCGCTTCTTCTTCTTGTCGCCCTTCGAAATGTTCTTCTGCGCCTTGCCAGCCTTCTTGGCGGCCTTCCCGCTAGTCTTGGGCGGCATCTCGAACCAACGTACGGCAGCAGCAACACCAGTAGCAAGCGCTCCGCTCTAGTCAGCGTCTCCCCACACAGTGGCACCCGCCGCCAGCCGCCGCCGCACCTTTACCAGCTCGCCCTGTTGCGGCCGCCGACCAATGGGGCGCGCGCGCAACCGGCCGCCGCACCCGAGCCCATAAAGCACCCCCACCCATCTTTAATGAGATCACGCGTTCCCGCAAGTTTCCAAGGTGCTGGAAACACGCAGAAGTCGTCGCGATCGCGAAACCCGGTAAAGACCCGGTTATCCCGCAGAACCACCGACCTATCAGCCTTTTGCCAACCCTTAGCAAAATCTACGAACGCCTGCTACTTATTCCCATTCTCGACCACGTCAGAATACAACAAATCCTGCCTGACTTTCAGTTCGGTTTCAGGCAGGAACACTCCGCGCCCCAGCAACTAATGAGGGTCGTTGAAGCAGCTACTGAAAGCTTCAATCGCAAAAGTTACTGCGGGGTAGTGCTACTTGACGTAGCCGCTGCCTTTGACTCTGTCTGGCACACCGGGCTTCTCTACAAGCTATTCTCCCAAGGCTTCCCAGGTCCGATAGTGAAGCTACTCGCGAGCTATCTCTCCCAAAGGACTTTCTCCGTTAGGATCGAGTCGTCGCTTTCAACAAAACGGCGCATCAGGGCAGGCGTGCCCCAGGGGTCGGTACTGGGCCCGGTACTGTACAACCTGTACACTGCCGACCTCCCGACCGTACCGCTGGTGCACACTGCCCAATACGCCGACGACACAGCGTTCTTCACGCGTAACCCGAACAGAGACAGGGTTACGCGAAGATTGCAAACTGCGCTGGACGAGACCGGCCGCTGGGCTAAAAAGTGGCGCATCACTCTCAATGAAACAAAAACCCAAGCCATTATGATCACCCGGAAACTGGGCAAGCGGGCTCCCGCCCGTCAGCCGCTACTGCTTAAGCTGAACGGCCAAGAACTCCCATGGCGACGAACCGCCAGGTACCTTGGAGTCACCCTCGACACCAGGCTCACCTGGAGGGCTCACATCGAGGACTTGCGCCGCAAAGCTAGTGGTAGGATGCAAATGTTGTATCCTATCCTAAACACCCAAAGCACCCTAGCGGCTGACATAGGAGTCAGAACCTACTGCTCACTGATACGTCCACTAATGGAGTACGCTTGCCCTGTCTGGGGATACGCGGCGCACTGGCACCTCCGCAAACTTCAGTCAGTACAAAACCGCGCGCTCAAAAGGGCGCTACACCTTCCCTTCCGCTTCCCCACTGCTGACCCACATGAAGCGGCTGGAATACAAACGCTCCACGAGCGCTTCATAGAACTGGCCGAAAGTTTTTACGAAAACACGGCCAGATCTGACAACAGACTAATAAAATACTTGGGACAGTACGACACAACACTGGACAGACACAGACGACCAAAAAGCATGCTAACTAACACAGCCTAAAAGGCAGCACAGCAACACCAAAAACACTGCACCATAACATGACATACATGACAGCAAAGACAAACCACACACAAAGCATAGAGGAGGAAATGTCCCAGAGGACAACACCCTCCACCACACATGCTCTCCTCGAAAGAGAGGATAGCACAAATGCAGTAGTCGGCGGCTGCGCCGGCACGCACTCCGCTGCTCGACTCGCTGCCGCTCGCACCGGTCGTTTTCGTTTCCGTTTCGTGTGCACCGTCGCTAGCCCATCGCCATGTCCGGACGCGGAAAGGGAGGCAAAGTCAAGGGCAAGTCAAAGTCCCGCTCAAGCAGGGCTGGGCTCCAGTTCCCGGTCGGCAGAATCCACCGCCTCCTGCGCAAGGGAAACTACGCAGAGCGCGTCGGCGCCGGGGCGCCCGTCTACCTCGCCGCCGTCATGGAGTACCTCGCGGCTGAGGTGCTCGAGCTGGCCGGAAACGCGGCCCGCGACAACAAGAAGACGCGCATCATCCCGCGCCACCTGCAGCTTGCCATCCGCAACGACAAGGAGCTCAACAAGCTCCTGTCGGGCGTCACCATCGCACAGGGTGGTGTCCTGCCCAACATCCAGGCCGTCCTGCTGCCAAAGAAGACCGAGAAGAAGGCCTAAAGGAGGCCAGGCAATCGCAGCGCCGCGTGCTCCCCTGCACGCAACGCGCTTTGCCGGCTCGGCCCACAACAATCGGCCCTTTTCAGGGCCACCACACACACCTACGTCCAAAGCAAAATTTCAGTCGTCCTCGCCGCACCTTGTTTTGTTTTAACTTTGCACTGTCACAGCACAGCCGCCGCCGGCGCACGTCCGCCATCTTGTCGTCCACACAGCCCGTGTGGCCCAACACACACACACACACACACACACATTTTGCACGGTCGCAGTCGCCTTCCAAACCGACAACGGCAGCAATAATGACCATTGTTAAAGGGAGGCGTGTCGACACACCGCCCTCCACTCCCGCGCGCAACGGCCGTCGACACGAACGAAACAGCTGATCCGGCCGCCTATGCCCACACGCCTTGCCTCGGAAACCCCAACGCCGCCGCAAACAAACACACAGAGACAAACCACGCAAGCAAATAATCACCGCCTCTCGCACAACAACACACAGCCCGCCATCTCCGTCGCGATCGATACAAAGACACACAATAACAAACACACAAACGAAGCAGCTCCACACACAGCCAGCCACATGACACGTTTCCTTTCCTTCTCCCCTCCCAGTCACATCACGTCGCTCAAACGGAAAGAAAGAAAGAAACAAACAACACAGCGCACACACGCAGCAACAACACAGACTCTTTCGCACTTTTCAACTTCCGAACAGTGTGGTGGCCCTGAAAAGGGCCGTTTTCTAGTCTCTCCCACCCACAAGCACGGCCGCGGGAAGGCCAGCGCCCGCTGCGACGCAGCCTAACCGCCGAAACCGTACAGGGTGCGCCCCTGCCTCTTCAGGGCGTACACCACGTCCATGGCCGTCACAGTCTTGCGCTTGGCGTGCTCAGTGTACGTCACCGCGTCGCGGATCACGTTCTCCAGGAACACCTTCAGCACCCCGCGGGTCTCCTCGTAGATCAGACCAGAGATGCGCTTCACGCCGCCCCTGCGAGCCAGGCGGCGGATGGCGGGCTTCGTGATGCCCTGGATGTTGTCGCGCAACACCTTGCGGTGCCGCTTGGCGCCACCCTTGCCGAGCCCCTTTCCTCCCTTGCCGCGGCCTGTCATCCTTCCTTCCTCGGGCAAAGCAAAACGTGCACAAACAGCACCTGCAGCGGCTGGCGAGTCGGCTACGGTCTGCGCCCAGCGCGCCCGCCGCCCCCCTATATAGACTCTGGCCCGCCCTCCCCCCACCACGCGCAACCGAGGGCATATAAGCGCAGCACGGAGGCGCGCGGGCCCGTTGTCAAGGCAGCACCGGACGCCGCGCCGCACCTAACCTCCACGCACGCCGCTCCGCTACCGCTACCGCCATGGCCCGCACAAAGCAAACGGCCCGCAAGTCCACCGGCGGAAAGGCGCCGCGCAAACAGCTCGCCACCAAGGCGGCGAGGAAGAGCGCGCCCGCCACCGGAGGCGTCAAGAAGCCCCACCGCTACAGGCCGGGCACCGTCGCCCTGCGAGAAATCAGGCGCTACCAGAAGAGCACAGAGCTGCTCATCCGCAAGCTGCCATTCCAGCGCCTAGTGCGCGAGATCGCCCAGGACTTCAAGACCGACCTGCGCTTCCAGAGCTCCGCAGTCATGGCCCTGCAGGAGGCCAGCGAGGCCTACCTCGTCGGCCTCTTCGAAGACACCAACCTGTGCGCAATCCACGCCAAGCGCGTCACCATCATGCCCAAGGACATCCAGCTCGCGCGCCGCATCCGCGGCGAGCGCGCCTAAACCGCGCCGCGGCACCGCACCGCACAAACAAAAACGGCCCTTTTCAGGGCCACTAACATCTCTCCGTCGCGAGCAAACTTTGTCGGTCGCCTGCCTCTCGCCCCGCAACCCAAAAACAAAAACCACCACTTCCCGTCCGTCCGCCACACCCGCTCACTCTGCCTGCCTGCTAGCAGCGCGCAACAATCACACATCATCCCTCCCCGGCGCTCAAAGCGCACAATACCCAACGGCCGACGTCACACCGCACGGGTGGCTGGCCGGCCGCCGCTTTCGTTTCGAAAACAAAAAAACCCGCACTCCACTCCGACGGCCAACGGCCAGGCAGGCGCGCTCGCTCGCTCGCTCTACACGCCACCGAAATCCCCGCCGACTCCTTCCGCATCTCAACGTGCCCCCCGTTGCAAAACATAACACACACACACACAAAGGAACAAAACAAAACAAAGACCAGACACGACTCGACAAGACAGACATCCGAGAAGAACGAACGCAGGCAAGCCAACCAACGTATTCAAACAAAACAACGTGACAGAAAACCAACCGTCGGCCGCCGCCACAAACACGGCGACAATCAACCACGACAACAACAACAACAACAACACCGCTTACCGCTACCGCCGCCCACACCCGCCACCGACCCCCGCAATCCAACCACCACGGCACGCAAACAGCATCCCCACGGGCATACAGAAACGCCAGACAGACACCCACACCAAACGCAACACGACAATCAAAACCTTCCCCGACGTGCTTTGATGGCCCTGAGAAGGGCCGTTTTGGGCCGCGCGTCTCTTGCGCGCCACTAGACGACGACGGGGGGTGGGGACGACGGAGTCAAGCGCCAAACCCTTCCATTCCCATCTCTTTCTCCTCTACTCTACTTCTTCTTCTTGGGCGAAGCCTTCGCCTTAGACGGCGTCGTCGCCTTCTTCGGGCGCGGCGCCTTCGGCTTCTTCGTCGGAACCTTGGCGGCCTTCTTCGCCTTCGACGGCGACTTGGCCTTGGCCGGCTTGGCCGCAGCCGCCTTCTTCGCACCCGCGGGAGCGGCCGACGCCGCAGACGCCTTCTTGGCGGCGCCCGCCTTCCGACCGGTCGCCGCCTTCACGCCACCAGCCTTCTTTGCGCCGGCCGCACGGGCGCCCTTCTTCTCCTTGCTGGCCGGAGCGGCGCGCTTCTTCTTGGCACCGCCAGCACGGGCCTTGCCGCCCTCGGCCGCCCCCCCGCCGCCGGCGCCGGCAAGCTTGAACGAGCCGGACGCGCCCTTCCCCTTCGTCTGCACCAGCTCGCCCGCCACGACGGCCGACTTGAGGTACTTCTTGATAAACGGCGCCAGCTTCTCCGCGTCCAGCTTGTAGTGCGCGGCTATGTACTTCTTGATCGCCTGCAGCGACGACCCGCCGCGCTCCTTCAGACTCTTGATGGCGGCCGTCACCATCTCAGAGGTGCGCGGGTGCGCAGGCTTGGCGCGCGGCTTCTTCGCAGACGACGCAGACTTGGCCTTCTTCGTAGTGCCGGTGGCGGCGGGTGCCGCAGCAGTCTCGTTCGTAGCCGCCTGATCTGCCATTTCGACGACGCGCGTAACACACAGCGAGAGCGAGCGGGACGGCAGGCACGCAAGCACAGCACAGCAGCAGAGCAGAGAATCACAAGGCCCAGCCAGTGTCGCGGGCGGGCGCGGACGGCCGAGAGAGCGGCCGCCACTCTGCGCGCCGCCGCGCCGCGCCTCCCGCGCTTGCTACCGCCCAACGTCCGACAGCCTGTGCGGAGCAGCCCCAAACCTGCGCCACAACCGCCCGCGCCTTTCAAACCACCGAGGATGGGGCTACACACAGCCACACCACAGTCGCCAACCAGTCGCCACGGCAGCGCCGCAAACCACGGCCAAACTGCAGCTACCGCGCGCTACAGCCTGGGTCGGCCCGCCGAGAATCGCCGCCCCCGCCCAAATGCCGCCCCCACAGCCCCAGCCGACGACCCGCCACAATGGCCAAACCTTCGGCAAAACTCCCACACCGTCGCCGCGGCAGCCCGGCCAGCGCGGCCGGCGCCACAGCCACACAAGCCGAGGCGTGCGGCGATGACGGCCGTGCAAACGCGCCTCCGCCGCCCCATCGCCTTCCGTCGCCCTCCCGCCGTTTCCCGATCGGCCCGCAGCCGTCGGGCCACATCGCGCGCCGTCCTCCTCCTCTCGCCCGCCAACATTCACAGCCGTTTCTCAACAATTGCCCGCCGCAAACGGACGCCGCCTGCGCAACAGGCGCCGCCGCCCCTCGCCGCTTCCGACCCAACCCCTCGACCGAGGCAAACCGCAATCCGAATCTACAGACCAACCCAATCTGCCGTCAAGCACACACGACAGCCGACCTTACACGTTACGCGTTACACATTACGTTTACACGTCTACGTTAGGTTAGGTTAGGTGGACGTGGGTTAGGTTAAGGGGACTTGGGTTAGGTTAAGCGTCAAACTTAGGTTAAGCATTCAAACACGTCAGGCGTCAGAGGTTAGGTTAGGTTAGGTTAGGTTAGGTTAGGTTAGGTTAGGTTACACGTTAGGTTAAGGGGTCAGTGCTAGGTTAAGAAGCGTCAAACGTAGGTTAAAAAAGCGTTCAAACGTGAGGCGTGAGCCGGACAGCTTACCTTACGTAGACGTTAGGGGCTCACAGGCTGAGCTCACCTCGCCACACCACAGGTTAGGTTCGGTTCGGTTCGGTTCGCTCGGCTCAGCGTAAAGCGCCGAGGTCAGGGTTACGTTCGTTCACCTTCGGGCGCCACACTTTCGGTTGAAAGGTCGCGACGGGACGACGTCGGCAGGCACGCCGCAAACGAACAAACACGTACAGACGACGTCGGAAACCGCCGACAGACGGGGGAGCAGCACGACCACGACCAGACACCGAGCGCGAACGAGACACACGCGAACCACCCCCACCGGCCAAAGGGCACCACACAACAACCCAGAGCACCACGTGTCGACACCAGAGCAACCCGCCGCTCACGCGACATGGCTGGCACCGAAGGGCAACCGCCCGCAACTGCGCTTTCCGCGCCGGCCCGGATGCACGTCGTGCTACAACAACACCACTACCGTACACAGCCGCTGTTCACAACATCACTATCAATGGCGCGCCCGCGGCTCGCCGCCGTCGCAGTCGCAGCCCCAACGCCAGCACTTTTGCACCACCATTCACACGCACCGCAACACAGCTCGCCGACACAGCCGAACAAAACAAACACCACACAACAACAGCAACAACGCCGCCGCCTCTACTTGTGCCGGCGACCCACCCCGCCGATGGCGCACCTTTCGCCAGCCGGCAATCGACACACACGCACCCACCCACCGGGGCCCAGTGCAAAAAAAAAAAAAAACACACAAAAACAAAAAAACCAAACAACACAAACGACACGGGAAGCGCACACCGCCACTTCGCGCGCACGCCACCAACCAGTCGTCGTCTCAAAATAACAAACACAAACAAAATAAACTAACAACTAGGGCAACACAAAACAAAAACGCCTCGCACGAACCGCCCACAAAAAGGACAAGCACACGCACAGCCTCTGCTGACGACCACGACGCAGCGGCACGCTGCTCCTGTCCCGCGCCCCGCGCCCCGCGCCCCACTCGATTCACAACTCACGCGACACCGTCAACGACGGGCTCGCTTCCCGCAACCTACCACCTTTCCGCCACGACGCACAGCCCCAGCCCCACCCGACGACGCCCGTGGCAACGACTGCACTTTCACCACCGCCTCCCCCTTCCCCCCCAAAACACACACACACACACACAGCCAGCCAAAAACGCACTCGCGACCCACACATGCACGTGCATCGGCACACGCCAACCAGTCAACGTCGACAACCACACGCAAGGCTCGAAACGAAACCGGCGTCCTTCCACGTTGCCATCAAGCTACGCGACACAAGACACAAGGAACCAACACAACAGCCGGCCCCACTAATTCCCACTCTCACGCCGCAAAAAGCACACCGAAACCGCCAAACGCACGCACATTCCCCTTCGCACTGACACCACCGACCGGCTCGCTACCACACACCTCTCGGCAGCCGTTTCACGCCAATTCGCCACACCGCCCACACAGTCGACAAGCGCCCGCCCTGTACGGCACACGCAACGACGCAGCGCAGCAAAGGGCGCCCGCAACACATACCTCTCCGCCGCCCGACGCGCCAACCGCCACACCACACCGCCAGCCACTCGCAAATTGTGCACTGCCACCAGCCACACGTCCAACACGCCGCGCCGCCTCCGGCCACCCGCCAGGGGGCGCTCACGTCCGCGACAACAGCGCGGCCCGCCGGGCCGGGCCGAACCGAACCGAGCCGCCGCTGCTCTGCACTCGGCACGGCCACACCCTGCTGCAGACCGGGCTCGTCCCTCTGTACGCGTCTGCCTGCGCATCAACACAACACGACCTTTTTTTTTTTTTTTTTTTGTTTTCTTCTTTCTTTCTTTCTTTCTTTCTTTCTTTCTTTCTTTGGCCCTCTCTCCTTCCCGCCATGGCGGTTACGGCACCGCCTGCAGCGGCAGATTTTTTGCGCCCACACGCCTACTCCTACCACCATTAACCTTGCCCTGCCCTGCCCTGCCCTGCCCATCAACGTCGCAGTCGAACCGACGCTTGCCAACACACTGCCCACGTTCCTTTCTCTTTTCGGCCTACGCCCATTACGCGCCGCCGCCACAGCACCTTCCCTTCCCACAACACACCGACGTCATCACACGCACCCAAAACAGGGGCCACGACCGTGTTCCTCGCCCACTCCCATCCCGCACGGTACGCACATTCCCAACTACTACCGCGCACCCTCCCTTTCCAATCTGTGTGTCTCTGTGTCTGTGTCCTGCCCGCGCGTGACGCCTCTCAACATCCGCCGTCCCCCGTCCCGTTTTCGCCCCCATGCCGTCGTCGCGCCGCCTCCTTCCCGTCCACCGCCGCCCCTGTCCGCCCCGCACCACACCATACACCGCTGCTTGTCCCGGCCGTTGCCACCAAAGGCGCCGACCGCAAACGCGCCACGCCGCAGCCCCCGTGCGTCTCGCGCTCGCTTGCATCTCCGTGCCGACGCTGCCTCTCTTCCCACTCGCACTCGACCTCGACAACACAGTCTTTGGCTCCGCCACTGCGTGTTCCGGTGGTACGCACGCTGCAACACGTATGTATTCATTACCAGAGCGATGGCGAGGCATGACAGCATCTCTGTCTGACCAGAGAGTTCTTTATCGCTGCTAGTCGGCGCTTGGACCGCGCCAGACGACAGTAGTGGCACGCACCGGGTCGCCAGGAACAGTTGTTATATATATTGTAGCGCGAGTCGGGAGAGGTAGTAGTCGGTCGACAGTAGTAGCGGGTGGACGGTTGTACTGAGCGGGCGTCGGCGGCGTGCTCTGCTCGTCTCGCGACTCTGGTCACGGTTCGGGACGATGTATAGTATATTGTGTTATAATCAAAAAGGTGGTGTGACGCTGCATTGCGCAAATCTGATAACGTATGTTCATTGTACCTCTTTTGTTCAACAACAAAAGCCCCACTATTACCTTTTTTCGAAAGTAACTTTTGTCTCTTAACGAAAAACATTCACTTTTTAAAGACTACTTCCTATGGCATTTCCCTCCAAGGAGTGCAATTAATTACCAGCCAGCACTCATTCATTGCACACAGCTGTGTAAGGGGTATCTACAATTGAGGAGCGGATATAAATGCAATTTTTTGTTTTTTTTTTTTTTGTGTGTGTGTTGTAACCTCCCAGCAAAATTTAAAATAATGGACAATGTTATTTACGGATGCTAATGGATATTGCGCTAATTGTAACCTCGCCCACAATGAGAGGTCTTGAAAATGGCAACAAAAATGTGAAATTCGCAATCAGACTCAAATATAAAGTCTTCACACAACATTTACAAAAGTCCGTTCAGTGACAAGAAACTTCAATTAAACCGAAATATCGGTCTTTGGCCCTGTGCAAAACAATCAGAATTAAAGTCTTACCTCCGAATAAATGGATGTCACATTTCTGCTCTGGTTGTTGCGCAGCGCTTGGAGGAACTGCATTGCAAATAATAATATTCTCTTTTTTTGTGATTTTAGTGACATTTTTCTTCAAAGAAGTGGAACGAACTCTTTAGTTCAATAAAAAATTAAATGTTTGAAAAATGCTTTTGAAATAAAAATTATTATTGGGGAACTTGTTGGAGAATAATTACAATTTTTCATTATCTAATGATTATATTAATTAACAGTATACCTTATTCACCATCTCGACCAGTGTTGCCGACCGCCTACATCACACAACCGCACTCGGCTGCTACTACTGACCGACCGCTCTGCATGACGACTATTAGCGTACTGCACGCGACGACTACTGACAGAGTACAGCCCTCAACTACACAGAGCTACGGACTCGCAACGACTACTGACAGACTGACTGACTGAGAACCGCTCGCAACACTCGCGCAGTCCAGCGCAAACTCTCTGGTCACAGATGCTACAATGTCTCGCCATCGCTACTATGTTACATACGTGTTTCAGTGTCTTTTTCATTGGGGTAACGATCTTTGGCTCTTTTTATTCTGAATACAGGGCCAAAGGTCAACGCTGCTGCCCTTATACAATTTATCAGGTTTCATTATGTCTGTTGCAATGTTACATACGGTTCACTCTTTCATTAATATTATCGTTGGGTTTGTTTTGTAGGGACGTTAACATTCTGGCACATTTTTATTATCATCGGACTCTCTGCTATTTGTGCAGGGAGGTTATACCTGGGTCCATTTCCATTTCCATTTACATTTTAATATTGATAGACTTTTTGTTTTCTTTTTTGTTTCTTGTTGTTTTTCCTTCTTTTTTTTTGTTGTTTTTTTTTTTTTTTTTTTTGTTTTGTTTTTCCCGCTCTCACCACCACCGCCGCATCACGCCTTCCGTTTTCTTGGTTTCTTTTCTGTTCTTCAACTGCTTCAACATCACCGCGCCCCATTTCCACACCACAGCCATCAGCCTCCAAGACGGGCGGGCGCAGTGTGCCATTTCCGGCGCACAAGCACACCCGTACGGTACTCTCCTCGCCCCCACGCCACCAACAACACAGCGACCACGCGGCTTTCAGGCATGGCACGGCACGGCACGGCACCGGCGAAATGCGCCGCCCCCGCCCCTCCGCGCATCCGTCCGTCTCGCCACGTTCACTGACAGCCGCGTCTGCGGCTACACCACGACAACCACAACACAACACCGCTCCCCTCCCTGGCAACTCACATTGTTTTTCTCCTCCTCTTTTGCACAAACCACAACGCCGAGCACAGGCGCAAGCCACCCACACCGCGCCCCTCCCCGTCCCGTCTTTGGCCGCCGCTCCTCGTTTCCTCGTTTGCCCCCTCCCATCTCCCGAAATGCCATGCCAGCAGCGTTACGCATGCCCCTCCCCTGTCCACACAACACTACCGCCTAACGAACAGCCTTTTCCGGGCCACATCCAGGGCACGCCCACCTCCAAACACTGCCAATTCACGGACGCACGCACACACACACACACACACTCACTTTCTCGACACCTTTCTGTACGGAGGGTGCGTCATCTCGACCGTGACAGAGTGACGGCAACTATCGACGATCCATTTCCCCCCACTGGTAAAACATGTCCACTAACACCTACATACATCATTCAAGTACACAGACAATAGCATACACACAATGGGAGGGCACACGAACATGGACGGCACGGCACTGTCATACACTCTTCCTCAGAACCATATCAACAAACGTTACGTACATCCGGGAAAGCGAAAGCGAAAGCGAAAGCAAAAGCAAAGGCAAAGCCCAATGCAGCCGTCAAAGGTAACGTTCACCACGGCAGACACTTGCAGCCGCGCCGCCGTTAAACGCATTTCAGTGCGGCTCCAATACGCCTCCCACACGGGAACGTTCCGTTGCTCTACGAATGCGTTTCTCCCCTTTTTCCCTTCCTCTCTCTTTTGCCCCCCGTCCTTGCACTCTTGCCTCATTCCTCACGTTCTGCCCAGACATTCGACCGATCAAAGTCAACCTTTCGTTACCGTTCTCAGCGCGACGGTGTACAACAGTATGACGGGTGTGCCCAAGACTTCGGTTCAGTTGCGTGACGCCGGTCTATCGCGCCGATCGACAGTTACTCAGGGGGCGACGGATCGGACCACGTCACCGACACACAAAACACTTTCAAACAAACAAATACATACCGGATGGACACAGACAAACACGTGTACAGACATTCGCCAAACAAACGACCGCCGCCGCCGCCGCCGTCGTCGTCTAGCGTGCATCTTGAATGACGACATCGGTGTGCGTGCGTCGTACGCAATCAGTCAGACACGGCTATCAAACATCAGAGTCGAATGGTACATCATCGTGCGTGTCGCCGTACACGTACAGTACAATACAACAACAATGCGTCTTAATGGCACGTTCATTTCAACGTCACTCACACACCTCCACGCTGCAGTTACGTCGCACCATTGTCAAACTCGGCGTACAGCAAAGGGAATAGTGGGCGGCAAAAAAAACCAAACAAAAACATTTCACATTTCACATTTCACCCTCGCCATGTATGATGTGCAAAAAAACAAACCCGCAAACGGCCGTCGTTACGGTGACACAAAAGTCGCCGATCACACTGTCCCCCCTCGCAGACGGGTAACACACACACACACACACACACCAACAACACCAATGGGTCAAAAACCACGCCAACGAGGCGTGCCACCATTCCACGCCACGGCGACCAACCTCGTGGCCGTACCCCGCGCAACACGCTTTGACGCGCCCCCCCACCCACAATCAAAATGCACACATACATCACAGCCGTCCACACAAACAACAACAACAATTCCGCCCTTCCCGCAAAAGGCAAGTTGGTGGCCCTGAAAAGGGCCGTTTTGCCGCTCTCGCAACGGAGGAGCCTTCTCCATCCTTCCTTCCATTCCAGAGCCACCTCCTTACTTGGAGCTCGTGTACTTGGTCACCGCCTTCGTGCCCTCGCTCACGGCGTGCTTGGCCAGCTCGCCAGGCAGCAACAGCCGCACAGCGGTCTGGATCTCGCGGGACGTGATGGTCGAGCGCTTGTTGTAGTGCGCCAGGCGAGAAGCCTCGGCCGCAATGCGCTCGAAAATGTCGTTCACGAAGCTGTTCATGATGCTCATCGCCTTCGACGAGATGCCCGTGTCAGGGTGCACCTGCTTCAGCACCTTGTAGATGTAGATGGCATAGCTCTCCTTCCTCTTGCGCTTCTTCTTCTTGTCGCCCTTCGAAATGTTCTTCTGCGCCTTGCCAGCCTTCTTGGCGGCCTTCCCGCTAGTCTTGGGCGGCATCTCGAACCAACGTACGGCAGCAGCAACACCAGTAGCAAGCGCTCCGCTCTAGTCAGCGTCTCCCCACACAGTGGCACCCGCCGGCACGGCACGGCAAAACTTGACGGGACTTTCGTCCGCTTATGTGCTGAAGGATCGCTCTTGGCCTGCCTTCAGAATGAGTGATTAGGTTCGAAATGGCTTTGTTATGTTTCTAGGTCGGTATAAATGGTAAAAATTGATAGGTTAAAAGATCAGGAGTGACCCAACTGCGGTGAAACCGTCAGTTGGTACGGTATCGGCGCTGGAGTATCAGCGTCGGATGGGCGTAGGGAATATCTCCAACAGGACGACGAAGGACTGTGAGGTGATCATGTGGTGAATTTTGTAGGAAGGCGAGGGTGTTTGAGGCGCGAAGGCGAATTTGCTGGACCAGCGGAGGAATGTGGAGAAGTCTACGGATATCGTTGTTGGAGACATATCGTGGAGCGTTTGATATGATCCTAAGTGATTTGCTTTGTACTATTTGTACCTGGAGAACATGTGTGTCAGCTGCTAGTCCCCACAGTTCACAGCCATATAGTAGGAGTGAGAGGACACAGGACGTCCAGATGAGTAGCTTAGATTGTGTCGAAAGGCCTGGGCTCTTCAACAGAGGGTAGAGTTTGTGTGTCATTCCGTAAGCCTTGTGGCAGACGCCATCAACATGGGGTTTCCATGTGAGGCGGCTGTCGAAGGTGAGACCAAGGTAGGTTACTGTCTGAGACCATGGTATGCGTCGGCCTTCCAGCTCTACCAGGCGAGCCGGCGGCGTTCGTTTGTTTGTAAAGAGGATGGCCTGTGTCTTGTCGGCATTAATTTTTATTTTCCATATGTTGCTCCATTGAGTGATCTGTTCTAGGTGACGTGTGAGGTTCAGAGCGATAAATTGGAGGTTTCGGTGCGAGTTGAATACTGCAGTGTCATCCGCGTATAACGCGAGATGGTTGTTGACACGGGATGGGATGTCATTTGTGTATACTGCGTACAGAATTGGGGAGAGTAAAGACCCCTGAGGTACACCAGCTTCCACGGGCCGGATTGAGCTTCGGTTTCGGCCTTGCATGACATAAAAGGAACGCCTGGTTAAGAAGCGTTTGAGAATGTGAATTATGTGGAGAGGGCAGCCGTATTCTGCAAGTTTATATAGTAAACCGTCGTGCCATACTCTGTCAAACGCTTTTTCTATGTCCAGCAGGACCATGCCTGTACTTTTGCGCTCCAGTTGCGCTGTACGGATGGTGTCGTGGAGGCGGATGAGTTGGTGGACCGTGCCATGGCCCGCCCGAAACCCAAACTGTTGTGGAATGAGGACTGAGTGTGCGTCGAGAAAGGATTGGAGGTGGGAGAGGATAATACGTTCGAGAATCTTGCCAAGGAAGTTGAGGAGGGAAATGGGGCGGTAGTTCTGTGGGAAGAGTGGATCTTTTCGAGGTTTCGGGAGGGCAATGACACGGGCCAGCTTCCATACAGGAGGGAAGTAGTTGTAAGAAAGGCAGCTATTGTATAGATTGACCAGATAGGAAAGCGCAGTTGGAGAGAGGTGGTGAAGGAGGGCCGGCCGGATACCATCGGGACCGGGGGCTTTTCGGGATGGTATGTTGCTGATGTATGTCGCCACCTCCGGTAGAGTGACCGGTGGAAAGATGGTGTCAGTATGACGGCGAAGGAGCTGACGGACCCGGCGATGGACGCGGGTCTCGTGGGCGTCAGCTTCGTCGTCGTCGACCTCGTTTAGGCGAAATTGGCGCTCGAGGGTATGTGCGAGGGCCTCCGCCTTGTCCTGAGGTGAGTACACCAGGCCTTGGGGACCATGGAGGGGCTGAGAAGGAGGAGGAGTGGATGTGGTCTCTTTTACTATGCGCCATAGACGGTCGGGGCGGTCAGCGGCGTCACGGAGGCGCCGATTCCATGTTTGATCGTGGACCTCTTGTAATCGAGCTCGAAGCTCTTGAGCTAATGCTTGCCAAATCCGCTTGTCGACTGGGTCGCGGAGGCGTTGCCACCGGCGACGAAATCGACGTTTTGTGCGGATTAATTCCTGGACGTCTGGCGGAAGGTCCAGGCGACGAGGAGGCTGAAGGACTCGTCGGGAAGAGGTGCGGTAACATTCAGTGAAGATTTTTGCTAATCGGTCCGCCGTCGGATTAATGTGGCTGCGGCGGGTGATGGGCGGAAGCTCAAGGACATGGAGGTCAACGAGTTGTTGGTAGCGTTCCCAGTTTGTATTGATAACGTAAGCCGGACGGAGCTGGTCTTGTGGACGTGCGTCAAGAAATTCGAGGGTCACCGGATTGTGATCAGAGTCAAGCTCTGAGATCACAGAGATGCGGTGGACCCACGGAATATCCCGAGCCAGAAAGATGTCAAGGATATCAGGACGGTAGCGAGCTGTTTTGTGGAAGTGAGTGGGTGAATCTGGAGCAATGACTCGGATAGCGGCATTCAGTTCGAGGTACTGAAATAGCCGACGTCCATTTGCGTTGGTAGAACGGCATCCCCACGTCCCGTGCTTGGAGTTGAAGTCCCCTCCCACGAGGACCTTGGGGCCCAGGTGGAAGAGGATATCCAAGTCGGTCGGGACTATAGCGCGAGCGGGGGAGTTGTAAGCTGCGGCAAGGGTCAACGGCAGTCCATATAGCTGTATATCTATAGCTGTGGCTTCCAGGTGTTGCATGTTCGGTATCTGCCGGAGTCGGTGCGTAATGCACTGTTTAACTAGGATAAGAGTGCCGCCGTGTGGCCGATCCGCGCGGTCGGATCGATATGCAAAGTAATTGGGAACGGAAAACTGTTGGTGAGGTTTTAGGTGCGTTTCGCAAATAAGGGCTATGTCGACACCTCTGTCTTCCAGAAAGGCTTCAAGGGAATGACGTTGGCGTAGAATACCATCGGCGTTCCAACTGATTATACGAAATGGGCGGTGTTGATTAGGGTCCATCTGAGAAGTAGGAGATGAAGGCAGAAAGGATTATCATTAGTTTACTGAATGGGTCAGAAGCAGAATTGAGTTGTTGGATAGTAGAACGAACAAGAGAGATGATTTTGGGAATGTTGAACTGCTGCAACAAGGCAGCAAGGTCAGCAAGGTGGTTGGAAAAGGGGAAGGAGAAAGTAGGGGGCGGGGGTGCAGAGGGCTCTGGAGAGGGGTTTGCAGTTCCCCAAGCTGAGTGGGGAGCAGTCGCCGGTCGTGAGGCAGGACGTCGCGGTGGCGTCGGCCCCGTGCCGGCAGCAGAGGAAGATGGTGGAGTAGGGGCGCGACGTGCTCGCAGTTGTGGAAAATTTTCAGTATTAACTGGTGGAGCAGCTGGCGTGGAAGGTGCCGAGGCTGCATGAGTGGAGGAGCTGCGAGATTTCACCAGCGCTTTTTGATATGCTGAACATTTTCTGTAATTGGCTGGGTGAGCCTGTCCGCAATTGCAGCATTTGGGCGGGTCGGTAGGTTTCTTTTGACAAAGTCGTGTGAGGTGGTCAGCGCCACACTTGACGCAACGCGGCAGGCGGCCGCAGTTGCGGGAGCCGTGTCCAAAACGCTGGCAATTGAAACATTGTGTCAAGCCAGATTCGTTACGGTATGATTCCACATCCACCTTCATGTGAAGGAGGAATTTAATTTTATAGACGTCGTATACATTTGGTGTGCAATGGAGTACAGCAACAAACAGGGGCCATTTAATATCTGTAAGTTTTCCTTGTGCGTCTGGCACCTGCTGGTGCATAACTGTGACAGATTGTACTGTGAAGCCCAGTTCCTCCAGCGCTTCCTTGACGTCAGCGGGAGGGGTCGTGGGTTCGAGGTGCCTGACGACGACCTTCAATATTTTGAGGGGGTCGAGGTCGTAAGTATGGTATTGAATGGCACGTGCTTTTAGGTACTCAATCATATACCGATAATCGGAAGGATTTTCGAATTCATATCGGATATTGCCCCTTTTGTACTGACAGGAAAAGGAACCCTTTAGGTGCCCCTTCAGTTCCTTTATTCGATCGAGGTAATTGGTTGTATCATGAACAATGATAGGTGGCACCTTTGGGGTTTTGAGAGGAGTAGGAGCCGGGAGATTGTCAGAGTTTTGTTCAGCTGGTGTGATATCATCTAAACTTTCGTATCTGTTTGACGTCGGTACTGTAACCTCGTAAGCCTCAACCATGTCGACCTGACTGGTATCAGTCGGCGCATGGGAAGCGGAGGTATTCTGAGGCGGAGCAGGGTCCTGACGGTCGGTTGATTGTTTCTTTCTGTCAGGTGCCCTGGATTCTGTTGATTCAGAATCGGTAACCGAAGGGGGATGCGCGTGCTTGCGAGAGGCATGTGAGTACGGCGCATCCCGCGCCTTCGTTGTTGATTTCATTGATTTACGACGTGTAGCGGGAGCTGCAGCGTCAGCGGAGCCGGGTGTAGGGGCGGCCAGGACGGCTTCGTTGTCACCGTTAGGTATCCCGCCGGAGCCTGACCCCACGCTACTCGGCCCTGGGCCGGTCGAACCCAGCTCAACGCTGTCAAGCTGCGTCTGCTCAACCGCTTGATTGATATTTTCTTTAGTAATTTGAGTTATCGGATCCGACAGCCGCCGGTGATCTGATCGACTGGAAGATAGACAAGATTCGGACGAATACGACAATAATTCGGCGCATGACATGATATTCTTGCCAGACGAGGGAAACAACCCACGAGAACCGGCAGAGGGAGCGGCCATCGTGGCCTTTGACTCCGCCGCGGACGACGAAATCAACGCGCGCGACGACCGATAGCAACGCAGAAAATAACCGCCTCGATTGAAAGACGATGCGGAACAACGCAGAAAGCGAACGTCCGACTAACGCCGAACACAGAAAAACGCGCGGAAAATACACTCAACTATCACGTAACACAGCAAGCGCTCCGCTCTAGTCAGCGTCTCCCCACACAGTGGCACCCGCCGCCAGCCGCCGCCGCACCTTTACCAGCTCGCCCTGTTGCGGCCGCCGACCAATGGGGCGCGCGCGCAACCGGCCGCCGCACCCGAGCCCATAAAGCACCCCCACCCCGGCTGCGCCGGGGGTCACTCGCTGAGTAGCAGTCGAGGGTTGAGCATCGCTCCTCTCACTCGCGTACTGTCAGCCATAGGCCCCCGCTTGTACGGGAGTACCAACAGAAGTGTTCACCGGCTCTGTTTTTATTAAAACATTGACGGGCACTTACGCCTAGGTCTTAGCACGGACGGCACTTGGAGAAAATTTTGCATGGCGTCGCCTGGCAGAGTTGTCGTGTCTCCTCGCCGTTGTGGAATGTCGAGCTTGGGTGGCGCCTTGGGGTCGCGGCGGTCTCTTTCCGCCGACGACAAGAGGCGCGCTTTCTTGTTGCCGCGGGCCGCGCGGCCGGCCGTCTCGAGCACCTCAGCTGCCGCAGAGTCAGTCTCTGCCCCCCCCAAGAATAGGGAAAAAGTAGGCCAGGACCTGGAAGCGGGCCGCGGAACCACAGAGATGTTTTCCGCCGCCCCCGTCCAGAATTCCGCGTCTGCCATCGTGTTACTAGGGTCAGCACTGCAACCGGAAAACCTAACGGTGCCAACGAAGGTTGCAACTGACAACAACCTGGCAGCAAGCCCCCTTTCCGCAACCGGCATGGCAAAACCACACAATACACAAACAAACAAATACGTAGTCAGTATTTGCGATCCCGCCCCTCCCTCCCCTCTCCTCAGCCCTCTCCTGCTTGCCAGCAGCTGTGGCCTCCTTGCTGACCATATCCGCAACCTAAATGGCAAGCAGAAGCCCAGTCAACCGACAAAAATCCTTCCCAAACCCGCAACTGCCACCCAACCCCCTACCCGATCCCAGTTCCTTAAATCCCCCCCACTCAAGTCCACCACATCCAAGCAGCGGCGTGTCAGGAAGGACAAAAAGGGGAAGCACTCCAAGGGGAAAAAGCACTCCACCACCCCAACCACTTCAACACCCTCTGAGGAGCAAGCGCCCCCGACAGCACCTGTCGTCGTCCTAGGAGGGGACCAGGAAACGCTGGCACTGGAAGGGAACCGCGTAACCGGGCAGGATTCGGATGGATTCGTGCTGGCGAGGAAAACCTTCCGCCAGCCGAAGCTCCCGCCGGCCCGGGGAGTGGAACCCACCCCGAACAGGTTCCAGGCGGTGGCCGATGAGTCTGAGACACCACAAGACACAACAACACAAACAGAAAACCAGGTCACCCACCACCTCCCTCCGATCGTCGCGGAGTTCACTCGGAATTACGAGGAACTCTTCGAGATGCTAAAAACAGCAATCGGGGTAGGCAATTTCAAAGCAAAACCTGCTGGTGGTGACAACATAAAAATAACATTATTCACACTCGAGCACTACACCACAATAAAAACACTTCTCAACAGCAAAAACATACCCCACTACACTTTCCCCACAACGAAAACACGCAATAGAAACATTGTCATCAGGGACCTGCCGAGACGAGTGGCCCCCCAGGCGATCAAAACAGACCTGACTGCCCAGGGGTACATCGTCAAGGCGGTCCAACAGATGGGACACATAGGCAGCAAATGGCCCCTGTATCAGGTCACACTGCCAGACGTCCCACAGAACAAAAGGGACATTAAGACGATTCTGGCAGTCCCTGTGACCACTGAACCACTGCGCCGCAAAAACAGGACGGTGCAGTGCTTCAGATGTCAGGGCCTCAACCATATTGCGGCACACTGCTCAATGGCAGTGAGGTGCAGAAAATGCGCCGAGGCCCATGACACACGAACGTGCAACATTAAACACACGGACCCGCAAATAAGGTGCGCGCTGTGTGGCAAAAACCACACAGCGGGTTACCAAGGCTGCGAGGTCCATAAAAGACACACACAGCAGGCAAAGGGCGCAAAGGCCGCCCCCCACACACGAAAAGAAAACACCATGAACCCACCCAGACACACAAGAAACCAAAACATGACAACACACACAGACAAGGCCTGGGTAAAACCAAGGCCAGACACACCAAGGGCAACATATGCGGAAGTGGTTTCTCCCCCGAGGAACCACGAAAGCATTGCCCAACCACCACAACAGCAGACACCAACACAAGAACAACACCGGGTAAAACACAGCAACAACGACCAGGTCCAACTTGACGGAGAAGGCCCTAGGAAACCCCAGACACACTTCCCCCCCATGGATCAGTTGTTAGGCGTAATGGTGCAGACCATGAACCTCGTCATGGAAATGATGAAGGAATTCAGGGAGGCCCAAAAGCAGAACACACAGGTCCTCGCTGCCCTTCAGGCAACAGTCCAGCAGTCGCTCCCCTCTGCGACTTCCTCAGTAATATCAAAACCCCATCATGGATAGACGACCAAACATCCAAGGCCTGACAATGTGCGTCTTTAACGCAGACGGCATTGTTAATCAAGAGGTCGAGTTCCGAGAACTCATGAAGGAGTTCTCCATCGACATATGCATGATGGGGGAAACCCACCTAAAACCGGGAGTAAGAGCGACAGTTCCCAATTACGTTAGCTACCGTAAAGACAGGCCAACCCAAGGCGGAGGAGTGGCCATATATGTAAAAAGAGGGATCCCCCACCACCAGGTATTCTTACCAGCTACCAACAAAATCGAAGCAGTGGCGGTGGAAGTAACCACAGCCACTGGACCCCTAACAATTGTTGCAGTCTACCGACCCCCACATGACCAGATAGATGAGGGAGACATAGCTGCTCTAGGGCAAATTGAAGGCAAACTCGTAATAGGGGGAGACTTCAATGCCAAACACCCTGACTGGAATTCTAGAGTAACCTCCAGAGCAGGCGCCAAACTGCAACAACTAGCGCGCACCCACCACTTCGAAACATGGGGTCCAGTCGAGCCCACACATTTTCCGAAAAACGGAAGCAGGCCCGATGTGTTAGACATAGCTCTCACCAGGAGGATCGCAGGATTTGTGACCGCAAGGACAATCAACAGAATGTCCTCCGACCACAACCCAGTGATTCTAGAAGTCGATGTGGGAGAATGGGTAGCACTCCCACGGTACCAGACGTCGTACAAACGTACAGACTGGGAGCGATACCAAGAAACTGTCGCCTCTGATATCGCTCGCGCTCCGCCACCTACTGCCGAAACAGTAGAACAAGCGCTACAAGACCTAACAGGCACCATCTTGCAGGCAGCGGAAGAAGCCACCCCTCCACAAAGGGATGGCCCACCGCCACAAATACAGCTCCCGGAACACTTGTTAGCTCAAATTCGACACAAGAACAGGGTGGCAAAAGAGTGGAAGATCACCAGAAATCAGGCCACCAGGAGGCTGCTCAATCGACTACAGAGAGAACTGAAGGTAGCGCTCAATGAGCACAGAAACCAGCAATGGCAAAACCGCCTCACAGCTCTCAAAGTAGACGATCATACACTTTGGCAAGCAACCAAACAATTCACAAAAAGACGCGCTAGGATGCCGCCACTGCACGGCGAGCGGGGACTGGTCTACAGCAATGCTGAGAAGGCCAACGCCCTCGCCGACTCCTTCGAGAAGCAGTTTCAAACGGCAGAACCCGAGGATCAAGAGCATGAAGAGGTAGTCAGTCGTCAACTGGCCGTCTTCCTCAATGCTGAGGAGGTCCCAGAGGACGAACCCATACTTTTTGCCCCCGAGGACGTGGCAAGAGTAATCAGGTCCCTCCCTACAAAAAAGGCGCCAGGGCACGACAGTGTCACAAACCAGTTAGTCAAAAAACTCCCACCCACAGCGATCACACACCTCGCGAACGTCCTCAACGAGATTACTCGTTCCCGCGAGTTCCCAGCTTGCTGGAAACATGCGGAAGTGGTCGCGATACACAAACCAGGAAAAGACCCTCTATTCCCGCAGCACTACAGGCCGATTAGCCTCTTGCCAACACTCAGCAAGATCTATGAGCGCCTCCTGCTAAAACCCATACAAGAACATATTACCAGAGAGCAAATTCTGCCGGATTTCCAATTTGGATTCCGGCAGAACCACTCTGCCCCACAACAGGTCATGAGAATGGTTGAAGCAGCCACAGAGGGCTTCAACCACAGAGGCTACTGCGGGATAGTGCTACTAGACGTAGCCAAAGCCTTTGATTCAGTATGGCATAGAGGGCTACTCTACAAGTTGTACTCACAAGGGTTTCCAGGGAGCATAGTTCGGCTAATCAAGAGCTACCTCGCGAATAGGACTTTCTCCGTCAAAGTAGAAACTGCCACCTCCACCAGAAGGCGTATTCGTGCGGGGGTGCCACAGGGATCGGTCCTGGGGCCCGTATTGTACAGCTTGTACACTGCGGACACTCCGACGGCCCCCCTGGTGCACACCGCGCAGTACGCAGACGACACAGCCTTCTACACGAGAAATGCGAACAAGGACCTGGTCATTCGTAGGCTACAAAGGGTTTTAGATGACACAGAAACCTGGGCCCGTCGCTGGCGCATCACCATCAATTCGGAGAAGACGCAGGCAATGCTGATTACCCGCAGGCTCGGAAGGCGCGAACCTCCTCAACGTCCCCCCCTCCACCTCCACCTAAATGGAACCCAACTCCCCTGGCGCAGAACCGCCAAGTACCTTGGCGTAACCTTGGACTCTCGTCTTACGTGGAAACCCCACATAGACGAGGTCCACAGGAAGGCCTGCGCCAGAATGTCCATCCTATATCCTATCCTGAACACAACCAGCTCCCTTCCCTACCCAGTAGCAGTAAATGTCTACCAGGCCCTGATCCGGCCAGTAATGGAGTATGCGTGCCCTGTCTGGGGATACGCGGCAAAGCAGCACCTGGACAAACTCCAGAGGCTGCAGAACCGCGCCCTCAGAAGGGCACTACACTTACCTCTTGGGTTCCCTACAGACGACCTGCACGCCGCAGCCGAAATCCCACTCCTGAGAGAGCGTTTCCAGGATCTGGCAAGGGCCTTCTACGAGGGTTCTTCCAGATCCGGAAACGCACTCATCCACTCCCTAGGTCGGTATGACATGTCCCGCGATAAACACAAGCGCCCTATGACGATCTTCGACGACTAAGTCGAAGAGAAAATCCCAACACCCAATCCATCATCCTGTTCCATCCCATATAACACCAAACTCTCGCCTACCTCAGGCAAGTACCAGACACACTCACAACAATCATCACAAATCACAGACACCAAAAACTATAGAAAAATCACACACACACATTCACAGGGGAGTAAAAGCCGAAAGGCTACAGACTCCCCCTCACACTTCCCCAAAGAGGGGAAAGCAAAAGATGAGTGCAGCAGGCTGCGCCGGCACGCACTCCGCTGCTCGACTCGCTGCCGCTCGCACCGGTCGTTTTCGTTTCCGTTTCGTGTGCACCGTCGCTAGCCCATCGCCATGTCCGGACGCGGAAAGGGAGGCAAAGTCAAGGGCAAGTCAAAGTCCCGCTCAAGCAGGGCTGGGCTCCAGTTCCCGGTCGGCAGAATCCACCGCCTCCTGCGCAAGGGAAACTACGCAGAGCGCGTCGGCGCCGGGGCGCCCGTCTACCTCGCCGCCGTCATGGAGTACCTCGCGGCTGAGGTGCTCGAGCTGGCCGGAAACGCGGCCCGCGACAACAAGAAGACGCGCATCATCCCGCGCCACCTGCAGCTTGCCATCCGCAACGACGAGGAGCTCAACAAGCTCCTGTCGGGCATCACCATCGCACAGGGTGGTGTCCTGCCCAACATCCAGGCCGTCCTGCTGCCAAAGAAGACCGAGAAGAAGGCCTAAAGGAGGCCAGGCAATCGCAGCGCCGCGTGCTCCCCTGCACGCAACGCGCTTTGCCGGCTCGGCCCACAACAATCGGCCCTTTTCAGGGCCACCACACACACCTACGTCCAAAGCAAAATTTCAGTCGTCCTCGCCGCACCTTGTTTTGTTTTAACTTTGCACTGTCACAGCACAGCCGCCGCCGGCGCACGTCCGCCATCTTGTCGTCCACACAGCCCGTGTGGCCCAACACACACACACACACACACACACATTTTGCACGGTCGCAGTCGCCTTCCAAACCGACAACGGCAGCAATAATGACCATTGTTAAAGGGAGGCGTGTCGACACACCGCCCTCCACTCCCGCGCGCAACGGCCGTCGACACGAACGAAACAGCTGATCCGGCCGCCTATGCCCACACGCCTTGCCTCGGAAACCCCAACGCCGCCGCAAACAAACACACAGAGACAAACCACGCAAGCAAATAATCACCGCCTCTCGCACAACAACACACAGCCCGCCATCTCCGTCGCGATCGATACAAAGACACACAATAACAAACACACAAACGAAGCAGCTCCACACACAGCCAGCCACATGACACGTTTCCTTTCCTTCTCCCCTCCCAGTCACATCACGTCGCTCAAACGGAAAGAAAGAAAGAAACAAACAACACAGCGCACACACGCAGCAACAACACAGACTCTTTCGCACTTTTCAACTTCCGAACAGTGTGGTGGCCCTGAAAAGGGCCGTTTTCTAGTCTCTCCCACCCACAAGCACGGCCGCGGGAAGGCCAGCGCCCGCTGCGACGCAGCCTAACCGCCGAAACCGTACAGGGTGCGCCCCTGCCTCTTCAGGGCGTACACCACGTCCATGGCCGTCACAGTCTTGCGCTTGGCGTGCTCAGTGTACGTCACCGCGTCGCGGATCACGTTCTCCAGGAACACCTTCAGCACCCCGCGGGTCTCCTCGTAGATCAGACCAGAGATGCGCTTCACGCCGCCCCTGCGAGCCAGGCGGCGGATGGCGGGCTTCGTGATGCCCTGGATGTTGTCGCGCAACACCTTGCGGTGCCGCTTGGCGCCACCCTTGCCGAGCCCCTTTCCTCCCTTGCCGCGGCCTGTCATCCTTCCTTCCTCGGGCAAAGCAAAACGTGCACAAACAGCACCTGCAGCGGCTGGCGAGTCGGCTACGGTCTGCGCCCAGCGCGCCCGCCGCCCCCCTATATAGACTCTGGCCCGCCCTCCCCCCACCACGCGCAACCGAGGGCATATAAGCGCAGCACGGAGGCGCGCGGGCCCGTTGTCAAGGCAGCACCGGACGCCGCGCCGCACCTAACCTCCACGCACGCCGCTCCGCTACCGCTACCGCCATGGCCCGCACAAAGCAAACGGCCCGCAAGTCCACCGGCGGAAAGGCGCCGCGCAAACAGCTCGCCACCAAGGCGGCGAGGAAGAGCGCGCCCGCCACCGGAGGCGTCAAGAAGCCCCACCGCTACAGGCCGGGCACCGTCGCCCTGCGAGAAATCAGGCGCTACCAGAAGAGCACAGAGCTGCTCATCCGCAAGCTGCCATTCCAGCGCCTAGTGCGCGAGATCGCCCAGGACTTCAAGACCGACCTGCGCTTCCAGAGCTCCGCAGTCATGGCCCTGCAGGAGGCCAGCGAGGCCTACCTCGTCGGCCTCTTCGAAGACACCAACCTGTGCGCAATCCACGCCAAGCGCGTCACCATCATGCCCAAGGACATCCAGCTCGCGCGCCGCATCCGCGGCGAGCGCGCCTAAACCGCGCCGCGGCACCGCACCGCACAAACAAAAACGGCCCTTTTCAGGGCCACTAACATCTCTCCGTCGCGAGCAAACTTTGTCGGTCGCCTGCCTCTCGCCCCGCAACCCAAAAACAAAAACCACCACTTCCCGTCCGTCCGCCACACCCGCTCACTCTGCCTGCCTGCTAGCAGCGCGCAACAATCACACATCATCCCTCCCCGGCGCTCAAAGCGCACAATACCCAACGGCCGACGTCACACCGCACGGGTGGCTGGCCGGCCGCCGCTTTCGTTTCGAAAACAAAAAAACCCGCACTCCACTCCGACGGCCAACGGCCAGGCAGGCGCGCTCGCTCGCTCGCTCTACACGCCACCGAAATCCCCGCCGACTCCTTCCGCATCTCAACGTGCCCCCCGTTGCAAAACATAACACACACACACACAAAGGAACAAAACAAAACAAAGACCAGACACGACTCGACAAGACAGACATCCGAGAAGAACGAACGCAGGCAAGCCAACCAACGTATTCAAACAAAACAACGTGACAGAAAACCAACCGTCGGCCGCCGCCACAAACACGGCGACAATCAACCACGACAACAACAACAACAACAACACCGCTTACCGCTACCGCCGCCCACACCCGCCACCGACCCCCGCAATCCAACCACCACGGCACGCAAACAGCATCCCCACGGGCATACAGAAACGCCAGACAGACACCCACACCAAACGCAACACGACAATCAAAACCTTCCCCGACGTGCTTTGATGGCCCTGAGAAGGGCCGTTTTGGGCCGCGCGTCTCTTGCGCGCCACTAGACGACGACGGGGGGTGGGGACGACGGAGTCAAGCGCCAAACCCTTCCATTCCCATCTCTTTCTCCTCTACTCTACTTCTTCTTCTTGGGCAAAGCCTTCGCCTTAGACGGCGTCGTCGCCTTCTTCGGGCGCGGCGCCTTCGGCTTCTTCGTCGGAACCTTGGCGGCCTTCTTCGCCTTCGACGGCGACTTGGCCTTGGCCGGCTTGGCCGCAGCCGCCTTCTTCGCACCCGCGGGAGCGGCCGACGCCGCAGACGCCTTCTTGGCGGCGCCCGCCTTCCGACCGGTCGCCGCCTTCACGCCACCAGCCTTCTTTGCGCCGGCCGCACGGGCGCCCTTCTTCTCCTTGCTGGCCGGAGCGGCGCGCTTCTTCTTGGCACCGCCAGCACGGGCCTTGCCGCCCTCGGCCGCCCCCCCGCCGCCGGCGCCGGCAAGCTTGAACGAGCCGGACGCGCCCTTCCCCTTCGTCTGCACCAGCTCGCCCGCCACGACGGCCGACTTGAGGTACTTCTTGATAAACGGCGCCAGCTTCTCCGCGTCCAGCTTGTAGTGCGCGGCTATGTACTTCTTGATCGCCTGCAGCGACGACCCGCCGCGCTCCTTCAGACTCTTGATGGCGGCCGTCACCATCTCAGAGGTGCGCGGGTGCGCAGGCTTGGCGCGCGGCTTCTTCGCAGACGACGCAGACTTGGCCTTCTTCGTAGTGCCGGTGGCGGCGGGTGCCGCAGCAGTCTCGTTCGTAGCCGCCTGATCTGCCATTTCGACGACGCGCGTAACACACAGCGAGAGCGAGCGGGACGGCAGGCACGCAAGCACAGCACAGCAGCAGAGCAGAGAATCACAAGGCCCAGCCAGTGTCGCGGGCGGGCGCGGACGGCCGAGAGAGCGGCCGCCACTCTGCGCGCCGCCGCGCCGCGCCTCCCGCGCTTGCTACCACGATCAGCTTCCGGTTTTCACCACCGACGAGGTGACCACCTGCATCCGGGCGATGGCCTCTAACAAGGCTCCTGGTGCTGATGACGTTCCTGGGAAGGCGCTCAAGGAACTGCCTCCTGCAGCTTATACTTATCTGGCCCGCCTATTCACTGCCATCCTGGTGACGCACACCTATCCGGCTGCCTGGAAGCACGCTGTTGTTGTCGCCATACCCAAGCCGGGTAAGGACCGGAAGAATCCCCACAACTATCGGCCCATCAGCTTGCTTCCGCAGCTCAGCAAGATTTTCGAACGGCTCCTCCTTCACCGACTGAAGATTCTTATGGACCGTCGTCGTCTGTTGCCTCCGGAGCAGTTTGGATTCCGGGGAGGCCACTCCTCTACGCAGCAGCTCGTCCGCGTTGTTGAGGCGATTACCACGGCCTTCAACAACCAGGAGTATTGTGGCGCCATTTTTCTAGACGTCACAAAAGCCTTCGACAGTGTGTGGCACTCCGGGCTGCTGTGGAAGCTCCATATGCATGGCTTTCCGCGGTCCCTCATCCGCCTGATGGACAGCTATCTGCGGGGCCGCACCTTTGTGGTCCGCATTGATGACTCGACTTCGACGCTCCGACCTATTGCCGCCGGCGTGCCGCAGGGCTCGGTCCTCGGTCCGACCCTGTACTCCTTGTATACGGCCGATCTTCCTACCTCTCCACGGGTGGAGCGCGCGATGTACGCTGATGACACAGCGATCTTCACCCGCAGCCGGTGGCCACAAGCCATGTATCGCCGTCTCCAGGATGCGTGCGCCGCCCTCGAAGCATGGGCGACTCTTTGGCGTGTCCGGTTCAACGCTCAGAAGAGCCAAGCCGTGGTCTTCACGCGCAAGAGGACCCCGCCACACGATCAGCCGCTCCAGTTATTCGGCGAGGTCATCCCCTGGACGCCGACAGCCACCTACCTCGGGGTTGTCCTGGACCGCCTACTCATCTGGCAGCAGCAGGTGCTGGAAGTTCGCCGGAAGGTTGAGCAGCGGCTGGGGGCGCTTTATCCGCTGCTGAACGAGCACTCAGCGCTCTCTGTCGATAATGGACTCCTCATCTACCGGATGTTTGTGCGTCCTGTTATGGACTATGCCTGTGCTGCATGGGGAAATGCGGCGCACCGACACCTTCATCGCCTGCAGGCGCAGCAGAATAAGGCTCTTCGCCGGATTTTCCACGTCCATCCACAGTTTCCGGCCCGATATCTACATGAAGCTGCGCAAGAACAAGACGTACTCGCTCGCTTCCAAGCCATCGCCCGGAAGATGTATGATAAAGCTGCTGCTTCGGATAATCCCCTCATCAGGGCCCTTGGGGCGCCTCTGGATGACCGTGACCTCTATCAGAGGCCCGTTGCGCTGCTAAGTCGCTAACGACAGCAGTTGCAACTTTTAGAACCTTCAGTTCCCCCCAGATAGTATGTTCCCAACACCACATCCTTATATGACAATACAGAAAATCCTGATGTTTCTCTTTTTCGTTCCTCAGAAGGTGTAGTAAATGCCTTCGGGTAAATGCTACATTTCTCACACTTGATGAAGTTAGATGATAGTGGACTGGAGCGCTTGCTACCGCCCAACGTCCGACAGCCTGTGCGGAGCAGCCCCAAACCTGCGCCACAACCGCCCGCGCCTTTCAAACCACCGAGGATGGGGCTACACACAGCCACACCACAGTCGCCAACCAGTCGCCACGGCAGCGCCGCAAACCACGGCCAAACTGCAGCTACCGCGCGCTACAGCCTGGGTCGGCCCGCCGAGAATCGCCGCCCCCGCCCAAATGCCGCCCCCACAGCCCCAGCCGACGACCCGCCACAATGGCCAAACCTTCGGCAAAACTCCCACACCGTCGCCGCGGCAGCCCGGCCAGCGCGGCCGGCGCCACAGCCACACAAGCCGAGGCGTGCGGCGATGACGGCCGTGCAAACGCGCCTCCGCCGCCCCATCGCCTTCCGTCGCCCTCCCGCCGTTTCCCGATCGGCCCGCAGCCGTCGGGCCACATCGCGCGCCGTCCTCCTCCTCTCGCCCGCCAACATTCACAGCCGTTTCTCAACAATTGCCCGCCGCAAACGGACGCCGCCTGCGCAACAGGCGCCGCCGCCCCTCGCCGCTTCCGACCCAACCCCTCGAGCGAGGCAAACCGCAATCCGAATCTACAGACCAACCCAATCTGCCGTCAAGCACACACGACAGCCGACCTTACACGTTACGCGTTACACATTACGTTTACACGTCTACGTTAGGTTAGGTTAGGTGGACGTGGGTTAGGTTAAGGGGACTTGGGTTAGGTTAAGCGTCAAACTTAGGTTAAGCATTCAAACACGTCAGGCGTCAGAGGTTAGGTTAGGTTAGGTTAGGTTAGGTTAGGTTAGGTTAGGTTACACGTTAGGTTAAGGGGTCAGTGCTAGGTTAAGAAGCGTCAAACGTAGGTTAAAAAAGCGTTCAAACGTGAGGCGTGAGCCGGACAGCTTACCTTACGTAGACGTTAGGGGCTCACAGGCTGAGCTCACCTCGCCACACCACAGGTTAGGTTCGGTTCGGTTCGGTTCGCTCGGCTCAGCGTAAAGCGCCGAGGTCAGGGTTACGTTCGTTCACCTTCGGGCGCCACACTTTCGGTTGAAAGGTCGCGACGGGACGACGTCGGCAGGCACGCCGCAAACGAACAAACACGTACAGACGACGTCGGAAACCGCCGACAGACGGGGGAGCAGCACGACCACGACCAGACACCGAGCGCGAACGAGACACACGCGAACCACCCCCACCGGCCAAAGGGCACCACACAACAACCCAGAGCACCACGTGTCGACACCAGAGCAACCCGCCGCTCACGCGACATGGCTGGCACCGAAGGGCAACCGCCCGCAACTGCGCTTTCCGCGCCGGCCCGGATGCACGTCGTGCTACAACAACACCACTACCGTACACAGCCGCTGTTCACAACATCACTATCAATGGCGCGCCCGCGGCTCGCCGCCGTCGCAGTCGCAGCCCCAACGCCAGCACTTTTGCACCACCATTCACACGCACCGCAACACAGCTCGCCGACACAGCCGAACAAAACAAACACCACACAACAACAGCAACAACGCCGCCGCCTCTACTTGTGCCGGCGACCCACCCCGCCGATGGCGCACCTTTCGCCAGCCGGCAATCGACACACACGCACCCACCCACCGGGGCCCAGTGCAAAAAAAAAAAAAAACACACAAAAACAAAAAAACCAAACAACACAAACGACACGGGAAGCGCACACCGCCACTTCGCGCGCACGCCACCAACCAGTCGTCGTCTCAAAATAACAAACACAAACAAAATAAACTAACAACTAGGGCAACACAAAACAAAAACGCCTCGCACGAACCGCCCACAAAAAGGACAAGCACACGCACAGCCTCTGCTGACGACCACGACGCAGCGGCACGCTGCTCCTGTCCCGCGCCCCGCGCCCCGCGCCCCACTCGATTCACAACTCACGCGACACCGTCAACGACGGGCTCGCTTCCCGCAACCTACCACCTTTCCGCCACGACGCACAGCCCCAGCCCCACCCGACGACGCCCGTGGCAACGACTGCACTTTCACCACCGCCTCCCCCTTCCCCCCCAAAACACACACACACACACACAGCCAGCCAAAAACGCACTCGCGACCCACACATGCACGTGCATCGGCACACGCCAACCAGTCAACGTCGACAACCACACGCAAGGCTCGAAACGAAACCGGCGTCCTTCCACGTTGCCATCAAGCTACGCGACACAAGACACAAGGAACCAACACAACAGCCGGCCCCACTAATTCCCACTCTCACGCCGCAAAAAGCACACCGAAACCGCCAAACGCACGCACATTCCCCTTCGCACTGACACCACCGACCGGCTCGCTACCACACACCTCTCGGCAGCCGTTTCACGCCAATTCGCCACACCGCCCACACAGTCGACAAGCGCCCGCCCTGTACGGCACACGCAACGACGCAGCGCAGCAAAGGGCGCCCGCAACACATACCTCTCCGCCGCCCGACGCGCCAACCGCCACACCACACCGCCAGCCACTCGCAAATTGTGCACTGCCACCAGCCACACGTCCAACACGCCGCGCCGCCTCCGGCCACCCGCCAGGGGGCGCTCACGTCCGCGACAACAGCGCGGCCCGCTGGGCCGGGCCGAACCGAACCGAGCCGCCGCTGCTCTGCACTCGGCACGGCCACACCCTGCTGCAGACCGGGCTCGTCCCTCTGTACGCGTCTGCCTGCGCATCAACACAACACGACCTTTTTTTTTTTTTTTTTTTGTTTTCTTCTTTCTTTCTTTCTTTCTTTCTTTCTTTCTTTCTTTGGCCCTCTCTCCTTCCCGCCATGGCGGTTACGGCACCGCCTGCAGCGGCAGATTTTTTGCGCCCACACGCCTACTCCTACCACCATTAACCTTGCCCTGCCCTGCCCTGCCCTGCCCATCAACGTCGCAGTCGAACCGACGCTTGCCAACACACTGCCCACGTTCCTTTCTCTTTTCGGCCTACGCCCATTACGCGCCGCCGCCACAGCACCTTCCCTTCCCACAACACACCGACGTCATCACACGCACCCAAAACAGGGGCCACGACCGTGTTCCTCGCCCACTCCCATCCCGCACGGTACGCACATTCCCAACTACTACCGCGCACCCTCCCTTTCCAATCTGTGTGTCTCTGTGTCTGTGTCCTGCCCGCGCGTGACGCCTCTCAACATCCGCCGTCCCCCGTCCCGTTTTCGCCCCCATGCCGTCGTCGCGCCGCCTCCTCCCCGTCCACCGCCGCCCCTGTCCGCCCCGCACCACACCATACACCGCTGCTTGTCCCGGCCGTTGCCACCAAAGGCGCCGACCGCAAACGCGCCACGCCGCAGCCCCCGTGCGTCTCGCGCTCGCTTGCATCTCCGTGCCGACGCTGCCTCTCTTCCCACTCGCACTCGACCTCGACAACACAGTCTTTGGCTCCGCCACTGCGTGTTCCGGTGGTACGCACGCTGCAACACGTATGTATTCATTACCAGAGCGATGGCGAGGCATGACAGCATCTCTGTCTGACCAGAGAGTTCTTTATCGCTGCTAGTCGGCGCTTGGACCGCGCCAGACGACAGTAGTGGCACGCACCGGGTCGCCAGGAACAGTTGTTATATATATTGTAGCGCGAGTCGGGAGAGGTAGTAGTCGGTCGACAGTAGTAGCGGGTGGACGGTTGTACTGAGCGGGCGTCGGCGGCGTGCTCTGCTCGTCTCGCGACTCTGGTCACGGTTCGGGACGATGTATAGTATATTGTGTTATAATCAAAAAGGTGGTGTGACGCTGCATTGCGCAAATCTGATAACGTATGTTCATTGTACCTCTTTTGTTCAACAACAAAAGCCCCACTATTACCTTTTTTCGAAAGTAACTTTTGTCTCTTAACGAAAAACATTCACTTTTTAAAGACTACTTCCTATGGCATTTCCCTCCAAGGAGTGCAATTAATTACCAGCCAGCACTCATTCATTGCACACAGCTGTGTAAGGGGTATCTACAATTGAGGAGCGGATATAAATGCAATTTTTTGTTTTTTTTTTTTTTGTGTGTGTGTTGTAACCTCCCAGCAAAATTTAAAATAATGGACAATGTTATTTACGGATGCTAATGGACATTGCGCTAATTGTAACCTCGCCCACAATGAGAGGTCTTGAAAATGGCAACAAAAATGTGAAATTCGCAATCAGACTCAAATATAAAGTCTTCACACAACATTTACAAAAGTCCGTTCAGTGACAAGAAACTTCAATTAAACCGAAATATCGGTCTTTGGCCCTGTGCAAAACAATCAGAATTAAAGTCTTACCTCCGAATAAATGGATGTCACATTTCTGCTCTGGTTGTTGCGCAGCGCTTGGAGGAACTGCATTGCAAATAATAATATTCTCTTTTTTTGTGATTTTAGTGACATTTTTCTTCAAAGAAGTGGAACGAACTCTTTAGTTCAATAAAAAATTAAATGTTTGAAAAATGCTTTTGAAATAAAAATTATTATTGGGGAACTTGTTGGAGAATAATTACAATTTTTCATTATCTAATGATTATATTAATTAACAGTATACCTTATTCACCATCTCGACCAGTGTTGCCGACCGCCTACATCACACAACCGCACTCGGCTGCTACTACTGACCGACCGCTCTGCATGACGACTATTAGCGTACTGCACGCGACGACTACTGACAGAGTACAGCCCTCAACTACACAGAGCTACGGACTCGCAACGACTACTGACAGACTGACTGACTGAGAACCGCTCGCAACACTCGCGCAGTCCAGCGCAAACTCTCTGGTCACAGATGCTACAATGTCTCGCCATCGCTACTATGTTACATACGTGTTTCAGTGTCTTTTTCATTGGGGTAACGATCTTTGGCTCTTTTTATTCTGAATACAGGGCCAAAGGTCAACGCTGCTGCCCTTATACAATTTATCAGGTTTCATTATGTCTGTTGCAATGTTACATACGGTTCACTCTTTCATTAATATTATCGTTGGGTTTGTTTTGTAGGGACGTTAACATTCTGGCACATTTTTATTATCATCGGACTCTCTGCTATTTGTGCAGGGAGGTTATACCTGGGTCCATTTCCATTTCCATTTACATTTTAATATTGATAGACTTTTTGTTTTCTTTTTTGTTTCTTGTTGTTTTTCCTTCTTTTTTTTTGTTGTTTTTTTTTTTTTTTTTTTGTTTTGTTTTTCCCGCTCTCACCACCACCGCCGCATCACGCCTTCCGTTTTCTTGGTTTCTTTTCTGTTCTTCAACTGCTTCAACATCACCGCGCCCCATTTCCACACCACAGCCATCAGCCTCCAAGACGGGCGGGCGCAGTGTGCCATTTCCGGCGCACAAGCACACCCGTACGGTACTCTCCTCGCCCCCACGCCACCAACAACACAGCGACCACGCGGCTTTCAGGCATGGCACGGCACGGCACGGCACCGGCGAAATGCGCCGCCCCCGCCCCTCCGCGCATCCGTCCGTCTCGCCACGTTCACTGACAGCCGCGTCTGCGGCTACACCACGACAACCACAACACAACACCGCTCCCCTCCCTGGCAACTCACATTGTTTTTCTCCTCCTCTTTTGCACAAACCACAACGCCGAGCACAGGCGCAAGCCACCCACACCGCGCCCCTCCCCGTCCCGTCTTTGGCCGCCGCTCCTCGTTTCCTCGTTTGCCCCCTCCCATCTCCCGAAATGCCATGCCAGCAGCGTTACGCATGCCCCTCCCCTGTCCACACAACACTACCGCCTAACGAACAGCCTTTTCCGGGCCACATCCAGGGCACGCCCACCTCCAAACACTGCCAATTCACGGACGCACGCACACACACACACACACACTCACTTTCTCGACACCTTTCTGTACGGAGGGTGCGTCATCTCGACCGTGACAGAGTGACGGCAACTATCGACGATCCATTTCCCCCCACTGGTAAAACATGTCCACTAACACCTACATACATCATTCAAGTACACAGACAATAGCATACACACAATGGGAGGGCACACGAACATGGACGGCACGGCACTGTCATACACTCTTCCTCAGAACCATATCAACAAACGTTACGTACATCCGGGAAAGCGAAAGCGAAAGCGAAAGCAAAAGCAAAGGCAAAGCCCAATGCAGCCGTCAAAGGTAACGTTCACCACGGCAGACACTTGCAGCCGCGCCGCCGTTAAACGCATTTCAGTGCGGCTCCAATACGCCTCCCACACGGGAACGTTCCGTTGCTCTACGAATGCGTTTCTCCCCTTTTTCCCTTCCTCTCTCTTTTGCCCCCCGTCCTTGCACTCTTGCCTCATTCCTCACGTTCTGCCCAGACATTCGACCGATCAAAGTCAACCTTTCGTTACCGTTCTCAGCGCGACGGTGTACAACAGTATGACGGGTGTGCCCAAGACTTCGGTTCAGTTGCGTGACGCCGGTCTATCGCGCCGATCGACAGTTACTCAGGGGGCGACGGATCGGACCACGTCACCGACACACAAAACACTTTCAAACAAACAAATACATACCGGATGGACACAGACAAACACGTGTACAGACATTCGCCAAACAAACGACCGCCGCCGCCGCCGCCGTCGTCGTCTAGCGTGCATCTTGAATGACGACATCGGTGTGCGTGCGTCGTACGCAATCAGTCAGACACGGCTATCAAACATCAGAGTCGAATGGTACATCATCGTGCGTGTCGCCGTACACGTACAGTACAATACAACAACAATGCGTCTTAATGGCACGTTCATTTCAACGTCACTCACACACCTCCACGCTGCAGTTACGTCGCACCATTGTCAAACTCGGCGTACAGCAAAGGGAATAGTGGGCGGCAAAAAAAACCAAACAAAAACATTTCACATTTCACATTTCACCCTCGCCATGTATGATGTGCAAAAAAACAAACCCGCAAACGGCCGTCGTTACGGTGACACAAAAGTCGCCGATCACACTGTCCCCCCTCGCAGACGGGTAACACACACACACACACACACACCAACAACACCAATGGGTCAAAAACCACGCCAACGAGGCGTGCCACCATTCCACGCCACGGCGACCAACCTCGTGGCCGTACCCCGCGCAACACGCTTTGACGCGCCCCCCCACCCACAATCAAAATGCACACATACATCACAGCCGTCCACACAAACAACAACAACAATTCCGCCCTTCCCGCAAAAGGCAAGTTGGTGGCCCTGAAAAGGGCCGTTTTGCCGCTCTCGCAACGGAGGAGCCTTCTCCATCCTTCCTTCCATTCCAGAGCCACCTCCTTACTTGGAGCTCGTGTACTTGGTCACCGCCTTCGTGCCCTCGCTCACGGCGTGCTTGGCCAGCTCGCCAGGCAGCAACAGCCGCACAGCGGTCTGGATCTCGCGGGACGTGATGGTCGAGCGCTTGTTGTAGTGCGCCAGGCGAGAAGCCTCGGCCGCAATGCGCTCGAAAATGTCGTTCACGAAGCTGTTCATGATGCTCATCGCCTTCGACGAGATGCCCGTGTCAGGGTGCACCTGCTTCAGCACCTTGTAGATGGCATAGCTCTCCTTCCTCTTGCGCTTCTTCTTCTTGTCGCCCTTCGAAATGTTCTTCTGCGCCTTGCCAGCCTTCTTGGCGGCCTTCCCGCTAGTCTTGGGCGGCATCTCGAACCAACGTACGGCAGCAGCAACACCAGTAGCAAGCGCTCCGCTCTAGTCAGCGTCTCCCCACACAGTGGCACCCGCCGCCAGCCGCCGCCGCACCTTTACCAGCTCGCCCTGTTGCGGCCGCCGACCAATGGGGCGCGCGCGCAACCGGCCGCCGCACCCGAGCCCATAAAGCACCCCCACCCCGGCTGCGCCGGCACGCACGCACGCACGCACGCACGCACGCACGCACGCAGGACTCGTGTTCGAGATGGCGAGCGAGCAAGACGTTTGTGACGCGCGCGCGGTCGCGGCAGCTGCCGCCGCCGCGCCGGAGCTGTCTGATCGCCGTCCGGCGGCGCCTGCGCCGTCGGCGGCCCCATCGGACGCTCCACTTATGACGACCCGGCAACCCCAGGAGGACCAAGAGTATATGACGACTACGCGCGACCAGGACGATGAGATGGACTACTCTACCGACCCTCCCCGTGAGGACTGCGCTGCCGGCGCCCCGCAGAGGGTGCTTCAGCGCAAGCGATCGGCTGTCACATCCGCCAGTGACGACCCACACACTTCTGGTACGAGTGACGCTGGATTCAAGAAACCGCCACCTAAGAAGAGGGCGGCTCCACGACGGCGCCCGGCCGTTGTCCCTGTGCCTACTGCCAATCAGTACGACGCCCTACAGGATGGCGCCGACTCTGAAGATCCTGACGAGCCTCCACCGGCGGCCGCCGACGATGCTACACCTCGCTCCGGCCCTAAGCTGCCGCCGATTGTTATCGACTACCCTGACGATTATCTGACGCTTCGGGACTGGCTCCAGGCCAACCTCAAGAACGCTTTTACCGCCAAACACTGCGGCGAAGACCGCCTGAAGCTGACAGTCGCCACTACTGAAGATTACGTGGCTGTCATGGACATGGTTGGTGCACGTGGGATCCCAAACTACACCTTCCCCACTGTACGACCCAAAGTTCTCAAGGTTGCCATGCGAGGCATACCGCTGAAGATGAAGGCGGACGCCTTTAAGGACGGCCTCATCACTATGGGTTTCACGCCCACTGCAGTCACCCGGATGAAGATGCCTGGTACCCAGCGCCCCATCCCTTTGATGGAGATCGTGTTGCCTGATACGCCTGATAACAGGCAAATCTACCAAGTCACCAGGTTTTATGACCTCTCGGTGACAGTCGAGAAGTTACGCGCACGGAAGGGCCTCGTCCAATGCTACAATTGTCAGGAGCCGGGCCACACTTCCCGCCTCTGTCGCATGAGGCCACGATGTGTCAAGTGTGGCGAGGGTCACCTCAGCCAGCAGTGTACCCGGTCCCGGGACGAACCAGCCACCTGTGCCCTGTGCAAGCGGGCTCATCCTGCGAGCTACCGCGGTTGCGCTGTCCACAAGGCAGCCAGCCGCCGCCAGCGTGGACTACCTCCCTTGCGGCAGACGTCCCGCTCCGATGGCCAACAGCAGCGGCGCCGAGCTGCGCCACCACCTGCTCCACCTGCTACTCCTCCGCGACAACCCGCCCAGCGGCGCCTGCTTGCTGCTCGGGCGGACCTTGGCTACGCCGACGTCCTCCAGGGCCGGACGACGCCTCCTTCTGCCCCTGCTGTCCAGCCTCTGCGACGCTCTGAAGATGGGCCTGCTCCACCTGCTGCAGCTGCTGATTTCATCGCGGTCTTGCAAGAAGTCCAGGCCACCCTCGTGGCTGTCTCTGCCGCTCTGGCCCAGCTGCCGACCGCCATCACTGCTGCAGTCCATGCAGCCCTCCGAAGTTTCCCCGCTGCCACGGCGATCGCATCCGCTGGCCATGGCTCACAACCTTAGGCGCCACCAGACCTTCACGGCTGTAACGTGGAACGCGAATGGCCTCTTCCCTGCGCTTCTCGAATTCCGGCAGTTCCTCCAGGATTACAGCGTGGATGTGTGTCTCCTTACCGAGACGCACCTCAAACCTGGACTTCGAGCGAACGCCCCGAATTACGTCTGCTATCGCGACGACAGGCTGACGGCTGGCGGTGGGACAGCCATCTATGTCAAGCGGACACTCCGGCACTATCGTGTCCCTCTGCCGAGGTTGGACTCCTGTGAAGCTACGGCCGTCGCAGTGGAGACGTCCCTTGGAACGGTCATCTTTCTCTCCGTGTACCGGCCACCACGAGGCCACCTCACCGTCCATGATGCTGATACTCTCCTTCGTGCTGGGGTCAAGCTCTTCCTCGCTGGAGACCTGAATGCCAAGCACCAGCTCTGGAATTCTCGGACGCTGAACGTCAGTGGGAGGCGGCTCTATCATGCTGCAGAGAGGGCTCGAGCTTCTGTGTATGGACCTGCTGAGCCGACGCACTACCCTTCGAACGGCTCTGCTCCCGACGTTTTGGACATTTGTCTCGTCAAGGGTGTCGACTGGTTTGTCACCCCCGACGTTCTCCACGCCTTGAGCTCCGACCACTTGCCGGTGCTCTTTCGACTACATGTCACTCCGCTTCCACCAGCGGCGAAGCTCGACACCCGGAAGACCGACTGGCCGCGCTTCCGGCAGCTTGTTCTGCAACGCCTCCCGGATGAGCCACCTCCACTGGACACGGATGTCAATGCTGCTCTTCACACGCTGACTGCGGCTCTCACCACGGCTGTTGCTGACTCCACTACGCCTCCACGGGTTTCTTCAGTGGCAGCTCCAGCACTCCCTGCAGACTTACGGGACCTTATCCGAGAACGAAACCGTCTGAACAGAGTTTGGCATGAAACACGCCAGCCCGTGCTGAAGCGGCGCATCAATCATCTCCGCCGCGTCATCAAGGCTGCCCTTGCTGCTCACCGTATCCGCCGGTGGGAGGAGAAGCTTGCCTCAGTTGATCCTGGGGCCGACACGTGGGAGTTGGTCCGTTCCCTCACACGGCACCGCCCACACATGCCGCCGCTCACAACTGCCGATGGACCTGCTTACACGCCCGCCGCTAAAGCCGAGGCCCTGGCGTCGACTTTTGAGGCCAACTTCCGGCCCCTTGCGGCTCCGGTCGACAACGAGAACGTCCGCACAGTGGAGACCAGACTTGCTGCCTTCCTCCACGGCGATCACGGTGACGCCACCATTGTTCCAACATCGGAAAGGGAGGTCACTGACCATCTTCGCCGACTTCCCCAGACGAAGGCCCCGGGGCACGACAACGTTGACGGGAGAGTCCTCCGCATGCTGCCCAGGATTGCCATCCTGTATGTGGTCGCTCTCTTCAACGCCATCTTTCACCAGCTGCAGTACCCAGACGCTTGGAAGAAGGCTGTCGTTGTGGCGGTCCCGAAGCCGGGCAAAAACAGGACAGTACCAGAGCATTATCGCCCCATCAGTCTCCTCCCGACGTTGAGTAAAGTTTTCGAGAGAATCCTCCTATCTAGGTTCGGCCGGCTGCTCCACCAGGACAATATCATTCCTCGGGAACAGTTTGGCTTCCGCCAGCACCACTCCACCACTCAACAGTTGCTCCGCGTCGTCGAGGAGGCGACACTGGCGTTCAACAATCGGGAGTTTTGCGGCCTTGTCCTGCTCGATGTGTCCAAGGCCTTTGACACCGTCTGGCACCACGGCCTGCTCTTCAAGTTGTTCCATCTCGGCATCCCTTCGTGCTTCGTCCGCCTACTCGGCAACTACCTTGAGGGCCGTACTTTTGTCGTCCGAGTTGGCAGCACGTCTTCCTCTGTTCGCCCAGTCCTTGCTGGAGTGCCCCAAGGGAGCGTTCTGGGCCCGATATTGTATGCTGTCTACACCTCTGACCTGCCGATTTCCCCGAGGGTTGGTCGTGCCATCTATGCTGATGACACGGCCCTCTTCTCGCGCCATCGCAACATCGACGCCGTCCTCCGACGTCTGCAAGCTGCTCTGCAGGACCTCGAGCGCTGGGCTGCCGACTGGCGGATCGGCTTCAACGCCACCAAATCTCAGGCGATGCTCCTCACTCGCCGTCTCCCACCTGAAGTGCCACCACTGGTGCTTTGTAATCAGGCCATCACCTGGACCACGACTGCCACCTACCTCGGGGTCATTCTCGATCGCACCCTGACATGGAAGGCTCACGTCACCGCTGTACACCGGAAGACATCTCAGAGGGCTGGGGCATTGTACCCCATGCTCAACGAAACTTCCTCGCTCCCTGTCGCCAACGGACTGCATATCTATCGTACGTGCATTCGTCCGGTCATGGACTATGCCTGTGAAGTCTGGGGCAATGCTGCCCCCTCCCACATTCAGAGGCTCCAGCAACTACAAAACAAGCTCTTGCGCCGAGTTTACCATGTTCCGCGTGATTTCCCTCATCGCCCCCTCCATCAGGCGGCTGAGGAACCCCTCGTCCGGGAGAGATTTCAAGACGCAGCGCGCCGGTTTTATAATGCCACCCGCACTTCAGACAATCCCCTCGTCCGGAGGTTAGGACGACATAATGACCATCACGACCACTACAGGCGGCCCGTTGCCCTGATCGAATAATCAGGTCAGCCCAGAAGACTCACCACCACTTCTTCCTCTCAGCGATTTCCAGTTATCATACGCGCTGACCACCGCCAACCACACCCTGCAGCCTTGGTAGGAAATGCCTCTCGGTAAACCCTACATTCACGATAGCCTGGGATGTTCCACACCCAGTCCAGATGTAAGGAGGCCGCGCGCGCGCCGGCACGCACTCCGCTGCTCGACTCGCTGCCGCTCGCACCGGTCGTTTTCGTTTCCGTTTCGTGTGCACCGTCGCTAGCCCATCGCCATGTCCGGACGCGGAAAGGGAGGCAAAGTCAAGGGCAAGTCAAAGTCCCGCTCAAGCAGGGCTGGGCTCCAGTTCCCGGTCGGCAGAATCCACCGCCTCCTGCGCAAGGGAAACTACGCAGAGCGCGTCGGCGCCGGGGCGCCCGTCTACCTCGCCGCCGTCATGGAGTACCTCGCGGCTGAGGTGCTCGAGCTGGCCGGAAACGCGGCCCGCGACAACAAGAAGACGCGCATCATCCCGCGCCACCTGCAGCTTGCCATCCGCAACGACGAGGAGCTCAACAAGCTCCTGTCGGGCGTCACCATCGCACAGGGTGGTGTCCTGCCCAACATCCAGGCCGTCCTGCTGCCAAAGAAGACCGAGAAGAAGGCCTAAAGGAGGCCAGGCAATCGCAGCGCCGCGTGCTCCCCTGCACGCAACGCGCTTTGCCGGCTCGGCCCACAACAATCGGCCCTTTTCAGGGCCACCACACACACCTACGTCCAAAGCAAAATTTCAGTCGTCCTCGCCGCACCTTGTTTTGTTTTAACTTTGCACTGTCACAGCACAGCCGCCGCCGGCGCACGTCCGCCATCTTGTCGTCCACACAGCCCGTGTGGCCCAACACACACACACACACACACACACACATTTTGCACGGTCGCAGTCGCCTTCCAAACCGACAACGGCAGCAATAATGACCATTGTTAAAGGGAGGCGTGTCGACACACCGCCCTCCACTCCCGCGCGCAACGGCCGTCGACACGAACGAAACAGCTGATCCGGCCGCCTATGCCCACACGCCTTGCCTCGGAAACCCCAACGCCGCCGCAAACAAACACACAGAGACAAACCACGCAAGCAAATAATCACCGCCTCTCGCACAACAACACACAGCCCGCCATCTCCGTCGCGATCGATACAAAGACACACAATAACAAACACACAAACGAAGCAGCTCCACACACAGCCAGCCACATGACACGTTTCCTTTCCTTCTCCCCTCCCAGTCACATCACGTCGCTCAAACGGAAAGAAAGAAAGAAACAAACAACACAGCGCACACACGCAGCAACAACACAGACTCTTTCGCACTTTTCAACTTCCGAACAGTGTGGTGGCCCTGAAAAGGGCCGTTTTCTAGTCTCTCCCACCCACAAGCACGGCCGCGGGAAGGCCAGCGCCCGCTGCGACGCAGCCTAACCGCCGAAACCGTACAGGGTGCGCCCCTGCCTCTTCAGGGCGTACACCACGTCCATGGCCGTCACAGTCTTGCGCTTGGCGTGCTCAGTGTACGTCACCGCGTCGCGGATCACGTTCTCCAGGAACACCTTCAGCACCCCGCGGGTCTCCTCGTAGATCAGACCAGAGATGCGCTTCACGCCGCCCCTGCGAGCCAGGCGGCGGATGGCGGGCTTCGTGATGCCCTGGATGTTGTCGCGCAACACCTTGCGGTGCCGCTTGGCGCCACCCTTGCCGAGCCCCTTTCCTCCCTTGCCGCGGCCTGTCATCCTTCCTTCCTCGGGCAAAGCAAAACGTGCACAAACAGCACCTGCAGCGGCTGGCGAGTCGGCTACGGTCTGCGCCCAGCGCGCCCGCCGCCCCCCTATATAGACTCTGGCCCGCCCTCCCCCCACCACGCGCAACCGAGGGCATATAAGCGCAGCACGGAGGCGCGCGGGCCCGTTGTCAAGGCAGCACCGGACGCCGCGCCGCACCTAACCTCCACGCACGCCGCTCCGCTACCGCTACCGCCATGGCCCGCACAAAGCAAACGGCCCGCAAGTCCACCGGCGGAAAGGCGCCGCGCAAACAGCTCGCCACCAAGGCGGCGAGGAAGAGCGCGCCCGCCACCGGAGGCGTCAAGAAGCCCCACCGCTACAGGCCGGGCACCGTCGCCCTGCGAGAAATCAGGCGCTACCAGAAGAGCACAGAGCTGCTCATCCGCAAGCTGCCATTCCAGCGCCTAGTGCGCGAGATCGCCCAGGACTTCAAGACCGACCTGCGCTTCCAGAGCTCCGCAGTCATGGCCCTGCAGGAGGCCAGCGAGGCCTACCTCGTCGGCCTCTTCGAAGACACCAACCTGTGCGCAATCCACGCCAAGCGCGTCACCATCATGCCCAAGGACATCCAGCTCGCGCGCCGCATCCGCGGCGAGCGCGCCTAAACCGCGCCGCGGCACCGCACCGCACAAACAAAAACGGCCCTTTTCAGGGCCACTAACATCTCTCCGTCGCGAGCAAACTTTGTCGGTCGCCTGCCTCTCGCCCCGCAACCCAAAAACAAAAACCACCACTTCCCGTCCGTCCGCCACACCCGCTCACTCTGCCTGCCTGCTAGCAGCGCGCAACAATCACACATCATCCCTCCCCGGCGCTCAAAGCGCACAATACCCAACGGCCGACGTCACACCGCACGGGTGGCTGGCCGGCCGCCGCTTTCGTTTCGAAAACAAAAAAACCCGCACTCCACTCCGACGGCCAACGGCCAGGCAGGCGCGCTCGCTCGCTCGCTCTACACGCCACCGAAATCCCCGCCGACTCCTTCCGCATCTCAACGTGCCCCCCGTTGCAAAACATAACACACACACACACAAAGGAACAAAACAAAACAAAGACCAGACACGACTCGACAAGACAGACATCCGAGAAGAACGAACGCAGGCAAGCCAACCAACGTATTCAAACAAAACAACGTGACAGAAAACCAACCGTCGGCCGCCGCCACAAACACGGCGACAATCAACCACGACAACAACAACAACAACAACACCGCTTACCGCTACCGCCGCCCACACCCGCCACCGACCCCCGCAATCCAACCACCACGGCACGCAAACAGCATCCCCACGGGCATACAGAAACGCCAGACAGACACCCACACCAAACGCAACACGACAATCAAAACCTTCCCCGACGTGCTTTGATGGCCCTGAGAAGGGCCGTTTTGGGCCGCGCGTCTCTTGCGCGCCACTAGACGACGACGGGGGGTGGGGACGACGGAGTCAAGCGCCAAACCCTTCCATTCCCATCTCTTTCTCCTCTACTCTACTTCTTCTTCTTGGGCGAAGCCTTCGCCTTAGACGGCGTCGTCGCCTTCTTCGGGCGCGGCGCCTTCGGCTTCTTCGTCGGAACCTTGGCGGCCTTCTTCGCCTTCGACGGCGACTTGGCCTTGGCCGGCTTGGCCGCAGCCGCCTTCTTCGCACCCGCGGGAGCGGCCGACGCCGCAGACGCCTTCTTGGCGGCGCCCGCCTTCCGACCGGTCGCCGCCTTCACGCCACCAGCCTTCTTTGCGCCGGCCGCACGGGCGCCCTTCTTCTCCTTGCTGGCCGGAGCGGCGCGCTTCTTCTTGGCACCGCCAGCACGGGCCTTGCCGCCCTCGGCCGCCCCCCCGCCGCCGGCGCCGGCAAGCTTGAACGAGCCGGACGCGCCCTTCCCCTTCGTCTGCACCAGCTCGCCCGCCACGACGGCCGACTTGAGGTACTTCTTGATAAACGGCGCCAGCTTCTCCGCGTCCAGCTTGTAGTGCGCGGCTATGTACTTCTTGATCGCCTGCAGCGACGACCCGCCGCGCTCCTTCAGACTCTTGATGGCGGCCGTCACCATCTCAGAGGTGCGCGGGTGCGCAGGCTTGGCGCGCGGCTTCTTCGCAGACGACGCAGACTTGGCCTTCTTCGTAGTGCCGGTGGCGGCGGGTGCCGCAGCAGTCTCGTTCGTAGCCGCCTGATCTGCCATTTCGACGACGCGCGTAACACACAGCGAGAGCGAGCGGGACGGCAGGCACGCAAGCACAGCACAGCAGCAGAGCAGAGAATCACAAGGCCCAGCCAGTGTCGCGGGCGGGCGCGGACGGCCGAGAGAGCGGCCGCCACTCTGCGCGCCGCCGCGCCGCGCCTCCCGCGCTTGCTACCGCCCAACGTCCGACAGCCTGTGCGGAGCAGCCCCAAACCTGCGCCACAACCGCCCGCGCCTTTCAAACCACCGAGGATGGGGCTACACACAGCCACACCACAGTCGCCAACCAGTCGCCACGGCAGCGCCGCAAACCACGGCCAAACTGCAGCTACCGCGCGCTACAGCCTGGGTCGGCCCGCCGAGAATCGCCGCCCCCGCCCAAATGCCGCCCCCACAGCCCCAGCCGACGACCCGCCACAATGGCCAAACCTTCGGCAAAACTCCCACACCGTCGCCGCGGCAGCCCGGCCAGCGCGGCCGGCGCCACAGCCACACAAGCCGAGGCGTGCGGCGATGACGGCCGTGCAAACGCGCCTCCGCCGCCCCATCGCCTTCCGTCGCCCTCCCGCCGTTTCCCGATCGGCCCGCAGCCGTCGGGCCACATCGCGCGCCGTCCTCCTCCTCTCGCCCGCCAACATTCACAGCCGTTTCTCAACAATTGCCCGCCGCAAACGGACGCCGCCTGCGCAACAGGCGCCGCCGCCCCTCGCCGCTTCCGACCCAACCCCTCGAGCGAGGCAAACCGCAATCCGAATCTACAGACCAACCCAATCTGCCGTCAAGCACACACGACAGCCGACCTTACACGTTACGCGTTACACATTACGTTTACACGTCTACGTTAGGTTAGGTTAGGTGGACGTGGGTTAGGTTAAGGGGACTTGGGTTAGGTTAAGCGTCAAACTTAGGTTAAGCATTCAAACACGTCAGGCGTCAGAGGTTAGGTTAGGTTAGGTTAGGTTAGGTTAGGTTAGGTTAGGTTACACGTTAGGTTAAGGGGTCAGTGCTAGGTTAAGAAGCGTCAAACGTAGGTTAAAAAAGCGTTCAAACGTGAGGCGTGAGCCGGACAGCTTACCTTACGTAGACGTTAGGGGCTCACAGGCTGAGCTCACCTCGCCACACCACAGGTTAGGTTCGGTTCGGTTCGGTTCGCTCGGCTCAGCGTAAAGCGCCGAGGTCAGGGTTACGTTCGTTCACCTTCGGGCGCCACACTTTCGGTTGAAAGGTCGCGACGGGACGACGTCGGCAGGCACGCCGCAAACGAACAAACACGTACAGACGACGTCGGAAACCGCCGACAGACGGGGGAGCAGCACGACCACGACCAGACACCGAGCGCGAACGAGACACACGCGAACCACCCCCACCGGCCAAAGGGCACCACACAACAACCCAGAGCACCACGTGTCGACACCAGAGCAACCCGCCGCTCACGCGACATGGCTGGCACCGAAGGGCAACCGCCCGCAACTGCGCTTTCCGCGCCGGCCCGGATGCACGTCGTGCTACAACAACACCACTACCGTACACAGCCGCTGTTCACAACATCACTATCAATGGCGCGCCCGCGGCTCGCCGCCGTCGCAGTCGCAGCCCCAACGCCAGCACTTTTGCACCACCATTCACACGCACCGCAACACAGCTCGCCGACACAGCCGAACAAAACAAACACCACACAACAACAGCAACAACGCCGCCGCCTCTACTTGTGCCGGCGACCCACCCCGCCGATGGCGCACCTTTCGCCAGCCGGCAATCGACACACACGCACCCACCCACCGGGGCCCAGTGCAAAAAAAAAAAAAAACACACAAAAACAAAAAAACCAAACAACACAAACGACACGGGAAGCGCACACCGCCACTTCGCGCGCACGCCACCAACCAGTCGTCGTCTCAAAATAACAAACACAAACAAAATAAACTAACAACTAGGGCAACACAAAACAAAAACGCCTCGCACGAACCGCCCACAAAAAGGACAAGCACACGCACAGCCTCTGCTGACGACCACGACGCAGCGGCACGCTGCTCCTGTCCCGCGCCCCGCGCCCCGCGCCCCACTCGATTCACAACTCACGCGACACCGTCAACGACGGGCTCGCTTCCCGCAACCTACCACCTTTCCGCCACGACGCACAGCCCCAGCCCCACCCGACGACGCCCGTGGCAACGACTGCACTTTCACCACCGCCTCCCCCTTCCCCCCCAAAACACACACACACACACACAGCCAGCCAAAAACGCACTCGCGACCCACACATGCACGTGCATCGGCACACGCCAACCAGTCAACGTCGACAACCACACGCAAGGCTCGAAACGAAACCGGCGTCCTTCCACGTTGCCATCAAGCTACGCGACACAAGACACAAGGAACCAACACAACAGCCGGCCCCACTAATTCCCACTCTCACGCCGCAAAAAGCACACCGAAACCGCCAAACGCACGCACATTCCCCTTCGCACTGACACCACCGACCGGCTCGCTACCACACACCTCTCGGCAGCCGTTTCACGCCAATTCGCCACACCGCCCACACAGTCGACAAGCGCCCGCCCTGTACGGCACACGCAACGACGCAGCGCAGCAAAGGGCGCCCGCAACACATACCTCTCCGCCGCCCGACGCGCCAACCGCCACACCACACCGCCAGCCACTCGCAAATTGTGCACTGCCACCAGCCACACGTCCAACACGCCGCGCCGCCTCCGGCCACCCGCCAGGGGGCGCTCACGTCCGCGACAACAGCGCGGCCCGCCGGGCCGGGCCGAATGGAACCGAGCCGCCGCTGCTCTGCACTCGGCACGGCCACACCCTGCTGCAGACCGGGCTCGTCCCTCTGTACGCGTCTGCCTGCGCATCAACACAACACGACCTTTTTTTTTTTTTTTTGTTTTCTTCTTTCTTTCTTTCTTTCTTTCTTTCTTTCTTTCTTTGGCCCTCTCTCCTTCCCGCCATGGCGGTTACGGCACCGCCTGCAGCGGCAGATTTTTTGCGCCCACACGCCTACTCCTACCACCATTAACCTTGCCCTGCCCTGCCCTGCCCTGCCCATCAACGTCGCAGTCGAACCGACGCTTGCCAACACACTGCCCACGTTCCTTTCTCTTTTCGGCCTACGCCCATTACGCGCCGCCGCCACAGCACCTTCCCTTCCCACAACACACCGACGTCATCACACGCACCCAAAACAGGGGCCACGACCGTGTTCCTCGCCCACTCCCATCCCGCACGGTACGCACATTCCCAACTACTACCGCGCACCCTCCCTTTCCAATCTGTGTGTCTCTGTGTCTGTGTCCTGCCCGCGCGTGACGCCTCTCAACATCCGCCGTCCCCCGTCCCGTTTTCGCCCCCATGCCGTCGTCGCGCCGCCTCCTCCCCGTCCACCGCCGCCCCTGTCCGCCCCGCACCACACCATACACCGCTGCTTGTCCCGGCCGTTGCCACCAAAGGCGCCGACCGCAAACGCGCCACGCCGCAGCCCCCGTGCGTCTCGCGCTCGCTTGCATCTCCGTGCCGACGCTGCCTCTCTTCCCACTCGCACTCGACCTCGACAACACAGTCTTTGGCTCCGCCACTGCGTGTTCCGGTGGTACGCACGCTGCAACACGTATGTATTCATTACCAGAGCGATGGCGAGGCATGACAGCATCTCTGTCTGACCAGAGAGTTATTTATCGCTGCTAGTCGGCGCTTGGACCGCGCCAGACGACAGTAGTGGCACGCACCGGGTCGCCAGGAACAGTTGTTATATATATTGTAGCGCGAGTCGGGAGAGGTAGTAGTCGGTCGACAGTAGTAGCGGGTGGACGGTTGTACTGAGCGGGCGTCGGCGGCGTGCTCTGCTCGTCTCGCGACTCTGGTCACGGTTCGGGACGATGTATAGTATATTGTGTTATAATCAAAAAGGTGGTGTGACGCTGCATTGCGCAAATCTGATAACGTATGTTCATTGTACCTCTTTTGTTCAACAACAAAAGCCCCACTATTACCTTTTTTCGAAAGTAACTTTTGTCTCTTAACGAAAAACATTTATTTTTTTAAAGACTACTTCCTATGGCATTTCCCTCCAAGGAGTGCAATTAATTACCAGCCAGCACTCATTCATTGCACACAGCTGTGTAAGGGGTATCTACAATTGAGGAGCGGATATAAATGCAATTTTTTGTTTTTTTTTTTTTTGTGTGTGTGTTGTAACCTCCCAGCAAAATTTAAAATAATGGACAATGTTATTTACGGATGCTAATGGACATTGCGCTAATTGTAACCTCGCCCACAATGAGAGGTCTTGAAAATGGCAACAAAAATGTGAAATTCGCAATCAGACTCAAATATAAAGTCTTCACACAACATTTACAAAAGTCCGTTCAGTGACAAGAAACTTCAATTAAACCGAAATATCGGTCTTTGGCCCTGTGCAAAACAATCAGAATTAAAGTCTTACCTCCGAATAAATGGATGTCACATTTCTGCTCTGGTTGTTGCGCAGCGCTTGGAGGAACTGCATTGCAAATAATAATATTCTCTTTTTTTGTGATTTTAGTGACATTTTTCTTCAAAGAAGTGGAACGAACTCTTTAGTTCAATAAAAAATTAAATGTTTGAAAAATGCTTTTGAAATAAAAATTATTATTGGGGAACTTGTTGGAGAATAATTACAATTTTTCATTATCTAATGATTATATTAATTAACAGTATACCTTATTCACCATCTCGACCAGTGTTGCCGACCGCCTACATCACACAACCGCACTCGGCTGCTACTACTGACCGACCGCTCTGCATGACGACTATTAGCGTACTGCACGCGACGACTACTGACAGAGTACAGCCCTCAACTACACAGAGCTACGGACTCGCAACGACTACTGACAGACTGACTGACTGAGAACCGCTCGCAACACTCGCGCAGTCCAGCGCAAACTCTCTGGTCACAGATGCTACAATGTCTCGCCATCGCTACTATGTTACATACGTGTTTCAGTGTCTTTTTCATTGGGGTAACGATCTTTGGCTCTTTTTATTCTGAATACAGGGCCAAAGGTCAACGCTGCTGCCCTTATACAATTTATCAGGTTTCATTATGTCTGTTGCAATGTTACATACGGTTCACTCTTTCATTAATATTATCGTTGGGTTTGTTTTGTAGGGACGTTAACATTCTGGCACATTTTTATTATCATCGGACTCTCTGCTATTTGTGCAGGGAGGTTATACCTGGGTCCATTTCCATTTCCATTTACATTTTAATATTGATAGACTTTTTGTTTTCTTTTTTGTTTCTTGTTGTTTTTCCTTCTTTTTTTTTGTTGTTTTTTTTTTTTTTTTTTGTTTTGTTTTTCCCGCTCTCACCACCACCGCCGCATCACGCCTTCCGTTTTCTTGGTTTCTTTTCTGTTCTTCAACTGCTTCAACATCACCGCGCCCCATTTCCACACCACAGCCATCAGCCTCCAAGACGGGCGGGCGCAGTGTGCCATTTCCGGCGCACAAGCACACCCGTACGGTACTCTCCTCGCCCCCACGCCACCAACAACACAGCGACCACGCGGCTTTCAGGCATGGCACGGCACGGCACGGCACCGGCGAAATGCGCCGCCCCCGCCCCTCCGCGCATCCGTCCGTCTCGCCACGTTCACTGACAGCCGCGTCTGCGGCTACACCACGACAACCACAACACAACACCGCTCCCCTCCCTGGCAACTCACATTGTTTTTCTCCTCCTCTTTTGCACAAACCACAACGCCGAGCACAGGCGCAAGCCACCCACACCGCGCCCCTCCCCGTCCCGTCTTTGGCCGCCGCTCCTCGTTTCCTCGTTTGCCCCCTCCCATCTCCCGAAATGCCATGCCAGCAGCGTTACGCATGCCCCTCCCCTGTCCACACAACACTACCGCCTAACGAACAGCCTTTTCCGGGCCACATCCAGGGCACGCCCACCTCCAAACACTGCCAATTCACGGACGCACGCACACACACACACACACACTCACTTTCTCGACACCTTTCTGTACGGAGGGTGCGTCATCTCGACCGTGACAGAGTGACGGCAACTATCGACGATCCATTTCCCCCCACTGGTAAAACATGTCCACTAACACCTACATACATCATTCAAGTACACAGACAATAGCATACACACAATGGGAGGGCACACGAACATGGACGGCACGGCACTGTCATACACTCTTCCTCAGAACCATATCAACAAACGTTACGTACATCCGGGAAAGCGAAAGCGAAAGCAAAAGCAAAGGCAAAGCCCAATGCAGCCGTCAAAGGTAACGTTCACCACGGCAGACACTTGCAGCCGCGCCGCCGTTAAACGCATTTCAGTGCGGCTCCAATACGCCTCCCACACGGGAACGTTCCGTTGCTCTACGAATGCGTTTCTCCCCTTTTTCCCTTCCTCTCTCTTTTGCCCCCCGTCCTTGCACTCTTGCCTCATTCCTCACGTTCTGCCCAGACATTCGACCGATCAAAGTCAACCTTTCGTTACCGTTCTCAGCGCGACGGTGTACAACAGTATGACGGGTGTGCCCAAGACTTCGGTTCAGTTGCGTGACGCCGGTCTATCGCGCCGATCGACAGTTACTCAGGGGGCGACGGATCGGACCACGTCACCGACACACAAAACACTTTCAAACAAACAAATACATACCGGATGGACACAGACAAACACGTGTACAGACATTCGCCAAACAAACGACCGCCGCCGCCGCCGCCGTCGTCGTCTAGCGTGCATCTTGAATGACGACATCGGTGTGCGTGCGTCGTACGCAATCAGTCAGACACGGCTATCAAACATCAGAGTCGAATGGTACATCATCGTGCGTGTCGCCGTACACGTACAGTACAATACAACAACAATGCGTCTTAATGGCACGTTCATTTCAACGTCACTCACACACCTCCACGCTGCAGTTACGTCGCACCATTGTCAAACTCGGCGTACAGCAAAGGGAATAGTGGGCGGCAAAAAAAACCAAACAAAAACATTTCACATTTCACATTTCACCCTCGCCATGTATGATGTGCAAAAAAACAAACCCGCAAACGGCCGTCGTTACGGTGACACAAAAGTCGCCGATCACACTGTCCCCCCTCGCAGACGGGTAACACACACACACACACACACACCAACAACACCAATGGGTCAAAAACCACGCCAACGAGGCGTGCCACCATTCCACGCCACGGCGACCAACCTCGTGGCCGTACCCCGCGCAACACGCTTTGACGCGCCCCCCCACCCACAATCAAAATGCACACATACATCACAGCCGTCCACACAAACAACAACAACAATTCCGCCCTTCCCGCAAAAGGCAAGTTGGTGGCCCTGAAAAGGGCCGTTTTGCCGCTCTCGCAACGGAGGAGCCTTCTCCATCCTTCCTTCCATTCCAGAGCCACCTCCTTACTTGGAGCTCGTGTACTTGGTCACCGCCTTCGTGCCCTCGCTCACGGCGTGCTTGGCCAGCTCGCCAGGCAGCAACAGCCGCACAGCGGTCTGGATCTCGCGGGACGTGATGGTCGAGCGCTTGTTGTAGTGCGCCAGGCGAGAAGCCTCGGCCGCAATGCGCTCGAAAATGTCGTTCACGAAGCTGTTCATGATGCTCATCGCCTTCGACGAGATGCCCGTGTCAGGGTGCACCTGCTTCAGCACCTTGTAGATGGCATAGCTCTCCTTCCTCTTGCGCTTCTTCTTCTTGTCGCCCTTCGAAATGTTCTTCTGCGCCTTGCCAGCCTTCTTGGCGGCCTTCCCGCTAGTCTTGGGCGGCATCTCGAACCAACGTACGGCAGCAGCAACACCAGTAGCAAGCGCTCCGCTCTAGTCAGCGTCTCCCCACACAGTGGCACCCGCCGCCAGCCGCCGCCGCACCTTTACCAGCTCGCCCTGTTGCGGCCGCCGACCAATGGGGCGCGCGCGCAACCGGCCGCCGCACCCGAGCCCATAAAGCACCCCCACCCGGGCTGCGCCGGCACGCACTCCGCTGCTCGACTCGCTGCCGCTCGCACCGGTCGTTTTCGTTTCCGTTTCGTGTGCACCGTCGCTAGCCCATCGCCATGTCCGGACGCGGAAAGGGAGGCAAAGTCAAGGGCAAGTCAAAGTCCCGCTCAAGCAGGGCTGGGCTCCAGTTCCCGGTCGGCAGAATCCACCGCCTCCTGCGCAAGGGAAACTACGCAGAGCGCGTCGGCGCCGGGGCGCCCGTCTACCTCGCCGCCGTCATGGAGTACCTCGCGGCTGAGGTGCTCGAGCTGGCCGGAAACGCGGCCCGCGACAACAAGAAGACGCGCATCATCCCGCGCCACCTGCAGCTTGCCATCCGCAACGACGAGGAGCTCAACAAGCTCCTGTCGGGCGTCACCATCGCACAGGGTGGTGTCCTGCCCAACATCCAGGCCGTCCTGCTGCCAAAGAAGACCGAGAAGAAGGCCTAAAGGAGGCCAGGCAATCGCAGCGCCGCGTGCTCCCCTGCACGCAACGCGCTTTGCCGGCTCGGCCCACAACAATCGGCCCTTTTCAGGGCCACCACACACACCTACGTCCAAAGCAAAATTTCAGTCGTCCTCGCCGCACCTTGTTTTGTTTTAACTTTGCACTGTCACAGCACAGCCGCCGCCGGCGCACGTCCGCCATCTTGTCGTCCACACAGCCCGTGTGGCCCAACACACACACACACACACACACACATTTTGCACGGTCGCAGTCGCCTTCCAAACCGACAACGGCAGCAATAATGACCATTGTTAAAGGGAGGCGTGTCGACACACCGCCCTCCACTCCCGCGCGCAACGGCCGTCGACACGAACGAAACAGCTGATCCGGCCGCCTATGCCCACACGCCTTGCCTCGGAAACCCCAACGCCGCCGCAAACAAACACACAGAGACAAACCACGCAAGCAAATAATCACCGCCTCTCGCACAACAACACACAGCCCGCCATCTCCGTCGCGATCGATACAAAGACACACAATAACAAACACACAAACGAAGCAGCTCCACACACAGCCAGCCACATGACACGTTTCCTTTCCTTCTCCCCTCCCAGTCACATCACGTCGCTCAAACGGAAAGAAAGAAAGAAACAAACAACACAGCGCACACACGCAGCAACAACACAGACTCTTTCGCACTTTTCAACTTCCGAACAGTGTGGTGGCCCTGAAAAGGGCCGTTTTCTAGTCTCTCCCACCCACAAGCACGGCCGCGGGAAGGCCAGCGCCCGCTGCGACGCAGCCTAACCGCCGAAACCGTACAGGGTGCGCCCCTGCCTCTTCAGGGCGTACACCACGTCCATGGCCGTCACAGTCTTGCGCTTGGCGTGCTCAGTGTACGTCACCGCGTCGCGGATCACGTTCTCCAGGAACACCTTCAGCACCCCGCGGGTCTCCTCGTAGATCAGACCAGAGATGCGCTTCACGCCGCCCCTGCGAGCCAGGCGGCGGATGGCGGGCTTCGTGATGCCCTGGATGTTGTCGCGCAACACCTTGCGGTGCCGCTTGGCGCCACCCTTGCCGAGCCCCTTTCCTCCCTTGCCGCGGCCTGTCATCCTTCCTTCCTCGGGCAAAGCAAAACGTGCACAAACAGCACCTGCAGCGGCTGGCGAGTCGGCTACGGTCTGCGCCCAGCGCGCCCGCCGCCCCCCTATATAGACTCTGGCCCGCCCTCCCCCCACCACGCGCAACCGAGGGCATATAAGCGCAGCACGGAGGCGCGCGGGCCCGTTGTCAAGGCAGCACCGGACGCCGCGCCGCACCTAACCTCCACGCACGCCGCTCCGCTACCGCTACCGCCATGGCCCGCACAAAGCAAACGGCCCGCAAGTCCACCGGCGGAAAGGCGCCGCGCAAACAGCTCGCCACCAAGGCGGCGAGGAAGAGCGCGCCCGCCACCGGAGGCGTCAAGAAGCCCCACCGCTACAGGCCGGGCACCGTCGCCCTGCGAGAAATCAGGCGCTACCAGAAGAGCACAGAGCTGCTCATCCGCAAGCTGCCATTCCAGCGCCTAGTGCGCGAGATCGCCCAGGACTTCAAGACCGACCTGCGCTTCCAGAGCTCCGCAGTCATGGCCCTGCAGGAGGCCAGCGAGGCCTACCTCGTCGGCCTCTTCGAAGACACCAACCTGTGCGCAATCCACGCCAAGCGCGTCACCATCATGCCCAAGGACATCCAGCTCGCGCGCCGCATCCGCGGCGAGCGCGCCTAAACCGCGCCGCGGCACCGCACCGCACAAACAAAAACGGCCCTTTTCAGGGCCACTAACATCTCTCCGTCGCGAGCAAACTTTGTCGGTCGCCTGCCTCTCGCCCCGCAACCCAAAAACAAAAACCACCACTTCCCGTCCGTCCGCCACACCCGCTCACTCTGCCTGCCTGCTAGCAGCGCGCAACAATCACACATCATCCCTCCCCGGCGCTCAAAGCGCACAATACCCAACGGCCGACGTCACACCGCACGGGTGGCTGGCCGGCCGCCGCTTTCGTTTCGAAAACAAAAAAACCCGCACTCCACTCCGACGGCCAACGGCCAGGCAGGCGCGCTCGCTCGCTCGCTCTACACGCCACCGAAATCCCCGCCGACTCCTTCCGCATCTCAACGTGCCCCCCGTTGCAAAACATAACACACACACACACAAAGGAACAAAACAAAACAAAGACCAGACACGACTCGACAAGACAGACATCCGAGAAGAACGAACGCAGGCAAGCCAACCAACGTATTCAAACAAAACAACGTGACAGAAAACCAACCGTCGGCCGCCGCCACAAACACGGCGACAATCAACCACGACAACAACAACAACAACAACACCGCTTACCGCTACCGCCGCCCACACCCGCCACCGACCCCCGCAATCCAACCACCACGGCACGCAAACAGCATCCCCACGGGCATACAGAAACGCCAGACAGACACCCACACCAAACGCAACACGACAATCAAAACCTTCCCCGACGTGCTTTGATGGCCCTGAGAAGGGCCGTTTTGGGCCGCGCGTCTCTTGCGCGCCACTAGACGACGACGGGGGGTGGGGACGACGGAGTCAAGCGCCAAACCCTTCCATTCCCATCTCTTTCTCCTCTACTCTACTTCTTCTTCTTGGGCGAAGCCTTCGCCTTAGACGGCGTCGTCGCCTTCTTCGGGCGCGGCGCCTTCGGCTTCTTCGTCGGAACCTTGGCGGCCTTCTTCGCCTTCGACGGCGACTTGGCCTTGGCCGGCTTGGCCGCAGCCGCCTTCTTCGCACCCGCGGGAGCGGCCGACGCCGCAGACGCCTTCTTGGCGGCGCCCGCCTTCCGACCGGTCGCCGCCTTCACGCCACCAGCCTTCTTTGCGCCGGCCGCACGGGCGCCCTTCTTCTCCTTGCTGGCCGGAGCGGCGCGCTTCTTCTTGGCACCGCCAGCACGGGCCTTGCCGCCCTCGGCCGCCCCCCCGCCGCCGGCGCCGGCAAGCTTGAACGAGCCGGACGCGCCCTTCCCCTTCGTCTGCACCAGCTCGCCCGCCACGACGGCCGACTTGAGGTACTTCTTGATAAACGGCGCCAGCTTCTCCGCGTCCAGCTTGTAGTGCGCGGCTATGTACTTCTTGATCGCCTGCAGCGACGACCCGCCGCGCTCCTTCAGACTCTTGATGGCGGCCGTCACCATCTCAGAGGTGCGCGGGTGCGCAGGCTTGGCGCGCGGCTTCTTCGCAGACGACGCAGACTTGGCCTTCTTCGTAGTGCCGGTGGCGGCGGGTGCCGCAGCAGTCTCGTTCGTAGCCGCCTGATCTGCCATTTCGACGACGCGCGTAACACACAGCGAGAGCGAGCGGGACGGCAGGCACGCAAGCACAGCACAGCAGCAGAGCAGAGAATCACAAGGCCCAGCCAGTGTCGCGGGCGGGCGCGGACGGCCGAGAGAGCGGCCGCCACTCTGCGCGCCGCCGCGCCGCGCCTCCCGCGCTTGCTACCGCCCAACGTCCGACAGCCTGTGCGGAGCAGCCCCAAACCTGCGCCACAACCGCCCGCGCCTTTCAAACCACCGAGGATGGGGCTACACACAGCCACACCACAGTCGCCAACCAGTCGCCACGGCAGCGCCGCAAACCACGGCCAAACTGCAGCTACCGCGCGCTACAGCCTGGGTTGGCCCGCCGAGAATCGCCGCCCCCGCCCAAATGCCGCCCCCACAGCCCCAGCCGACGACCCGCCACAATGGCCAAACCTTCGGCAAAACTCCCACACCGTCGCCGCGGCAGCCCGGCCAGCGCGGCCGGCGCCACAGCCACACAAGCCGAGGCGTGCGGCGATGACGGCCGTGCAAACGCGCCTCCGCCGCCCCATCGCCTTCCGTCGCCCTCCCGCCGTTTCCCGATCGGCCCGCAGCCGTCGGGCCACATCGCGCGCCGTCCTCCTCCTCTCGCCCGCCAACATTCACAGCCGTTTCTCAACAATTGCCCGCCGCAAACGGACGCCGCCTGCGCAACAGGCGCCGCCGCCCCTCGCCGCTTCCGACCCAACCCCTCGACCGAGGCAAACCGCAATCCGAATCTACAGACCAACCCAATCTGCCGTCAAGCACACACGACAGCCGACCTTACACGTTACGCGTTACACATTACGTTTACACGTCTACGTTAGGTTAGGTTAGGTGGACGTGGGTTAGGTTAAGGGGACTTGGGTTAGGTTAAGCGTCAAACTTAGGTTAAGCATTCAAACACGTCAGGCGTCAGAGGTTAGGTTAGGTTAGGTTAGGTTAGGTTAGGTTAGGTTAGGTTACACGTTAGGTTAAGGGGTCAGTGCTAGGTTAAGAAGCGTCAAACGTAGGTTAAAAAAGCGTTCAAACGTGAGGCGTGAGCCGGACAGCTTACCTTACGTAGACGTTAGGGGCTCACAGGCTGAGCTCACCTCGCCACACCACAGGTTAGGTTCGGTTCGGTTCGGTTCGCTCGGCTCAGCGTAAAGCGCCGAGGTCAGGGTTACGTTCGTTCACCTTCGGGCGCCACACTTTCGGTTGAAAGGTCGCGACGGGACGACGTCGGCAGGCACGCCGCAAACGAACAAACACGTACAGACGACGTCGGAAACCGCCGACAGACGGGGGAGCAGCACGACCACGACCAGACACCGAGCGCGAACGAGACACACGCGAACCACCCCCACCGGCCAAAGGGCACCACACAACAACCCAGAGCACCACGTGTCGACACCAGAGCAACCCGCCGCTCACGCGACATGGCTGGCACCGAAGGGCAACCGCCCGCAACTGCGCTTTCCGCGCCGGCCCGGATGCACGTCGTGCTACAACAACACCACTACCGTACACAGCCGCTGTTCACAACATCACTATCAATGGCGCGCCCGCGGCTCGCCGCCGTCGCAGTCGCAGCCCCAACGCCAGCACTTTTGCACCACCATTCACACGCACCGCAACACAGCTCGCCGACACAGCCGAACAAAACAAACACCACACAACAACAGCAACAACGCCGCCGCCTCTACTTGTGCCGGCGACCCACCCCGCCGATGGCGCACCTTTCGCCAGCCGGCAATCGACACACACGCACCCACCCACCGGGGCCCAGTGCAAAAAAAAAAAAAAACACACAAAAACAAAAAAACCAAACAACACAAACGACACGGGAAGCGCACACCGCCACTTCGCGCGCACGCCACCAACCAGTCGTCGTCTCAAAATAACAAACACAAACAAAATAAACTAACAACTAGGGCAACACAAAACAAAAACGCCTCGCACGAACCGCCCACAAAAAGGACAAGCACACGCACAGCCTCTGCTGACGACCACGACGCAGCGGCACGCTGCTCCTGTCCCGCGCCCCGCGCCCCGCGCCCCACTCGATTCACAACTCACGCGACACCGTCAACGACGGGCTCGCTTCCCGCAACCTACCACCTTTCCGCCACGACGCACAGCCCCAGCCCCACCCGACGACGCCCGTGGCAACGACTGCACTTTCACCACCGCCTCCCCCTTCCCCCCCAAAACACACACACACACACACACAGCCAGCCAAAAACGCACTCGCGACCCACACATGCACGTGCATCGGCACACGCCAACCAGTCAACGTCGACAACCACACGCAAGGCTCGAAACGAAACCGGCGTCCTTCCACGTTGCCATCAAGCTACGCGACACAAGACACAAGGAACCAACACAACAGCCGGCCCCACTAATTCCCACTCTCACGCCGCAAAAAGCACACCGAAACCGCCAAACGCACGCACATTCCCCTTCGCACTGACACCACCGACCGGCTCGCTACCACACACCTCTCGGCAGCCGTTTCACGCCAATTCGCCACACCGCCCACACAGTCGACAAGCGCCCGCCCTGTACGGCACACGCAACGACGCAGCGCAGCAAAGGGCGCCCGCAACACATACCTCTCCGCCGCCCGACGCGCCAACCGCCACACCACACCGCCAGCCACTCGCAAATTGTGCACTGCCACCAGCCACACGTCCAACACGCCGCGCCGCCTCCGGCCACCCGCCAGGGGGCGCTCACGTCCGCGACAACAGCGCGGCCCGCCGGGCCGGGCCGAACCGAACCGAGCCGCCGCTGCTCTGCACTCGGCACGGCCACACCCTGCTGCAGACCGGGCTCGTCCCTCTGTACGCGTCTGCCTGCGCATCAACACAACACGACCTTTTTTTTTTTTTTTTTTTGTTTTCTTCTTTCTTTCTTTCTTTCTTTCTTTCTTTCTTTCTTTGGCCCTCTCTCCTTCCCGCCATGGCGGTTACGGCACCGCCTGCAGCGGCAGATTTTTTGCGCCCACACGCCTACTCCTACCACCATTAACCTTGCCCTGCCCTGCCCTGCCCTGCCCATCAACGTCGCAGTCGAACCGACGCTTGCCAACACACTGCCCACGTTCCTTTCTCTTTTCGGCCTACGCCCATTACGCGCCGCCGCCACAGCACCTTCCCTTCCCACAACACACCGACGTCATCACACGCACCCAAAACAGGGGCCACGACCGTGTTCCTCGCCCACTCCCATCCCGCACGGTACGCACATTCCCAACTACTACCGCGCACCCTCCCTTTCCAATCTGTGTGTCTCTGTGTCTGTGTCCTGCCCGCGCGTGACGCCTCTCAACATCCGCCGTCCCCCGTCCCGTTTTCGCCCCCATGCCGTCGTCGCGCCGCCTCCTCCCCGTCCACCGCCGCCCCTGTCCGCCCCGCACCACACCATACACCGCTGCTTGTCCCGGCCGTTGCCACCAAAGGCGCCGACCGCAAACGCGCCACGCCGCAGCCCCCGTGCGTCTCGCGCTCGCTTGCATCTCCGTGCCGACGCTGCCTCTCTTCCCACTCGCACTCGACCTCGACAACACAGTCTTTGGCTCCGCCACTGCGTGTTCCGGTGGTACGCACGCTGCAACACGTATGTATTCATTACCAGAGCGATGGCGAGGCATGACAGCATCTCTGTCTGACCAGAGAGTTCTTTATCGCTGCTAGTCGGCGCTTGGACCGCGCCAGACGACAGTAGTGGCACGCACCGGGTCGCCAGGAACAGTTGTTATATATATTGTAGCGCGAGTCGGGAGAGGTAGTAGTCGGTCGACAGTAGTAGCGGGTGGACGGTTGTACTGAGCGGGCGTCGGCGGCGTGCTCTGCTCGTCTCGCGACTCTGGTCACGGTTCGGGACGATGTATAGTATATTGTGTTATAATCAAAAAGGTGGTGTGACGCTGCATTGCGCAAATCTGATAACGTATGTTCATTGTACCTCTTTTGTTCAACAACAAAAGCCCCACTATTACCTTTTTTCGAAAGTAACTTTTGTCTCTTAACGAAAAACATTCACTTTTTAAAGACTACTTCCTATGGCATTTCCCTCCAAGGAGTGCAATTAATTACCAGCCAGCACTCATTCATTGCACACAGCTGTGTAAGGGGTATCTACAATTGAGGAGCGGATATAAATGCAATTTTTTGTTTTTTTTTTTTTGTGTGTGTGTTGTAACCTCCCAGCAAAATTTAAAATAATGGACAATGTTATTTACGGATGCTAATGGACATTGCGCTAATTGTAACCTCGCCCACAATGAGAGGTCTTGAAAATGGCAACAAAAATGTGAAATTCGCAATCAGACTCAAATATAAAGTCTTCACACAACATTTACAAAAGTCCGTTCAGTGACAAGAAACTTCAATTAAACCGAAATATCGGTCTTTGGCCCTGTGCAAAACAATCAGAATTAAAGTCTTACCTCCGAATAAATGGATGTCACATTTCTGCTCTGGTTGTTGCGCAGCGCTTGGAGGAACTGCATTGCAAATAATAATATTCTCTTTTTTTGTGATTTTAGTGACATTTTTCTTCAAAGAAGTGGAACGAACTCTTTAGTTCAATAAAAAATTAAATGTTTGAAAAATGCTTTTGAAATAAAAATTATTATTGGGGAACTTGTTGGAGAATAATTACAATTTTTCATTATCTAATGATTATATTAATTAACAGTATACCTTATTCACCATCTCGACCAGTGTTGCCGACCGCCTACATCACACAACCGCACTCGGCTGCTACTACTGACCGACCGCTCTGCATGACGACTATTAGCGTACTGCACGCGACGACTACTGACAGAGTACAGCCCTCAACTACACAGAGCTACGGACTCGCAACGACTACTGACAGACTGACTGACTGAGAACCGCTCGCAACACTCGCGCAGTCCAGCGCAAACTCTCTGGTCACAGATGCTACAATGTCTCGCCATCGCTACTATGTTACATACGTGTTTCAGTGTCTTTTTCATTGGGGTAACGATCTTTGGCTCTTTTTATTCTGAATACAGGGCCAAAGGTCAACGCTGCTGCCCTTATACAATTTATCAGGTTTCATTATGTCTGTTGCAATGTTACATACGGTTCACTCTTTCATTAATATTATCGTTGGGTTTGTTTTGTAGGGACGTTAACATTCTGGCACATTTTTATTATCATCGGACTCTCTGCTATTTGTGCAGGGAGGTTATACCTGGGTCCATTTCCATTTCCATTTACATTTTAATATTGATAGACTTTTTGTTTTCTTTTTTGTTTCTTGTTGTTTTTCCTTCTTTTTTTTTGTTGTTTTTTTTTTTTTTTTTTGTTTTGTTTTTCCCGCTCTCACCACCACCGCCGCATCACGCCTTCCGTTTTCTTGGTTTCTTTTCTGTTCTTCAACTGCTTCAACATCACCGCGCCCCATTTCCACACCACAGCCATCAGCCTCCAAGACGGGCGGGCGCAGTGTGCCATTTCCGGCGCACAAGCACACCCGTACGGTACTCTCCTCGCCCCCACGCCACCAACAACACAGCGACCACGCGGCTTTCAGGCATGGCACGGCACGGCACGGCACCGGCGAAATGCGCCGCCCCCGCCCCTCCGCGCATCCGTCCGTCTCGCCACGTTCACTGACAGCCGCGTCTGCGGCTACACCACGACAACCACAACACAACACCGCTCCCCTCCCTGGCAACTCACATTGTTTTTCTCCTCCTCTTTTGCACAAACCACAACGCCGAGCACAGGCGCAAGCCACCCACACCGCGCCCCTCCCCGTCCCGTCTTTGGCCGCCGCTCCTCGTTTCCTCGTTTGCCCCCTCCCATCTCCCGAAATGCCATGCCAGCAGCGTTACGCATGCCCCTCCCCTGTCCACACAACACTACCGCCTAACGAACAGCCTTTTCCGGGCCACATCCAGGGCACGCCCACCTCCAAACACTGCCAATTCACGGACGCACGCACACACACACACACACACTCACTTTCTCGACACCTTTCTGTACGGAGGGTGCGTCATCTCGACCGTGACAGAGTGACGGCAACTATCGACGATCCATTTCCCCCCACTGGTAAAACATGTCCACTAACACCTACATACATCATTCAAGTACACAGACAATAGCATACACACAATGGGAGGGCACACGAACATGGACGGCACGGCACTGTCATACACTCTTCCTCAGAACCATATCAACAAACGTTACGTACATCCGGGAAAGCGAAAGCGAAAGCGAAAGCAAAAGCAAAGGCAAAGCCCAATGCAGCCGTCAAAGGTAACGTTCACCACGGCAGACACTTGCAGCCGCGCCGCCGTTAAACGCATTTCAGTGCGGCTCCAATACGCCTCCCACACGGGAACGTTCCGTTGCTCTACGAATGCGTTTCTCCCCTTTTTCCCTTCCTCTCTCTTTTGCCCCCCGTCCTTGCACTCTTGCCTCATTCCTCACGTTCTGCCCAGACATTCGACCGATCAAAGTCAACCTTTCGTTACCGTTCTCAGCGCGACGGTGTACAACAGTATGACGGGTGTGCCCAAGACTTCGGTTCAGTTGCGTGACGCCGGTCTATCGCGCCGATCGACAGTTACTCAGGGGGCGACGGATCGGACCACGTCACCGACACACAAAACACTTTCAAACAAACAAATACATACCGGATGGACACAGACAAACACGTGTACAGACATTCGCCAAACAAACGACCGCCGCCGCCGCCGCCGTCGTCGTCTAGCGTGCATCTTGAATGACGACATCGGTGTGCGTGCGTCGTACGCAATCAGTCAGACACGGCTATCAAACATCAGAGTCGAATGGTACATCATCGTGCGTGTCGCCGTACACGTACAGTACAATACAACAACAATGCGTCTTAATGGCACGTTCATTTCAACGTCACTCACACACCTCCACGCTGCAGTTACGTCGCACCATTGTCAAACTCGGCGTACAGCAAAGGGAATAGTGGGCGGCAAAAAAAACCAAACAAAAACATTTCACATTTCACATTTCACCCTCGCCATGTATGATGTGCAAAAAAACAAACCCGCAAACGGCCGTCGTTACGGTGACACAAAAGTCGCCGATCACACTGTCCCCCCTCGCAGACGGGTAACACACACACACACACACACACACCAACAACACCAATGGGTCAAAAACCACGCCAACGAGGCGTGCCACCATTCCACGCCACGGCGACCAACCTCGTGGCCGTACCCCGCGCAACACGCTTTGACGCGCCCCCCCACCCACAATCAAAATGCACACATACATCACAGCCGTCCACACAAACAACAACAACAATTCCGCCCTTCCCGCAAAAGGCAAGTTGGTGGCCCTGAAAAGGGCCGTTTTGCCGCTCTCGCAACGGAGGAGCCTTCTCCATCCTTCCTTCCATTCCAGAGCCACCTCCTTACTTGGAGCTCGTGTACTTGGTCACCGCCTTCGTGCCCTCGCTCACGGCGTGCTTGGCCAGCTCGCCAGGCAGCAACAGCCGCACAGCGGTCTGGATCTCGCGGGACGTGATGGTCGAGCGCTTGTTGTAGTGCGCCAGGCGAGAAGCCTCGGCCGCAATGCGCTCGAAAATGTCGTTCACGAAGCTGTTCATGATGCTCATCGCCTTCGACGAGATGCCCGTGTCAGGGTGCACCTGCTTCAGCACCTTGTAGATGTAGATGGCATAGCTCTCCTTCCTCTTGCGCTTCTTCTTCTTGTCGCCCTTCGAAATGTTCTTCTGCGCCTTGCCAGCCTTCTTGGCGGCCTTCCCGCTAGTCTTGGGCGGCATCTCGAACCAACGTACGGCAGCAGCAACACCAGTAGCAAGCGCTCCGCTCTAGTCAGCGTCTCCCCACACAGTGGCACCCGCCGAGAGAGAGGAGTGTCGGATGGGTACTAGACCCCTATATGCTTCAAGGCCTGGGACAAGAAGTCTCTTCCCTTGTATCTGATGTTTGGTTGTATGGGTGATGGATTACGAGCTCGTAGGAAGGTGGTGGCTTATGGATGAGGCAGAGCGTTAGATGTTGAAATTAGAGCATTAGATGTTGAAATTACGATCGATGATCATTCGTGGGAATTTGCTTCTAGGGTCTGGGGGTACATTGCCCAGTGACTGGATGAGGGGATGGGGTGAGGATTGAGTTCTTGTGTAGAAAGTTTCTGCTTGTCGTTGGATGATGTGGGTAATCTTCGTGACATTGTGTATTGTGTAAATATCAGTGTTAGGTAGGAAGCGGGGTGCGTTGGTGGCTATTCTGAGGAATCTGTTTTGGATGGTTTGCACTCTTTTCATGTGTGTGTCTGCAGTTGTGGCCCAAATTTCTGATCCGTATGTGATGACGGGTTGGATCAGTGCCTTGAAGAGGTTGAGCTTGGTTTTAATCTGAAGACCGTTCCCTTTGATGAGTGGGTACAGTTGATAGATGAGGCCTTGGCCACGGTTGTAGATGTGCTCAACGTGTTTTTTGAAAGTCAGTCTGGAGTCGAGGATGATTCCCAGGTATTTGACGTGTGGTCTCCAGGGTATCGGTGTTCCATTGAGAGATAGGTTTGCATCTTCTGGGATGGTTTTAAATGTGAACATTATGGCCTGCGTTTTGTCTGAATTTATAGTGATTTTCCATTTGAGGGCCCATTTTTGTATATCCTGGAGGTGTTCCTTTAGTTTTCTGGCGATGTATGGTAAGTTAGAGCTGCTGCGAAATATCGCCGTATCATCAGCGAAGAGGGCTAGCTGCCCCCCCATCTGATGCGGGATGTCATTAGTGTACAAGGAGTACAGTGTGGGACCCATGACGGAGCCTTGGGGTACTCCTGCAGCAATTGGTCTGAGGTTGCTAGTCGTGTTGCTGATGGCAACGAAGAATTGCCTATTGCTAAGGAAGGATCGGATGATGAGGGTGAGGTGGAGAGGACAATTGTGGTCTAGGAGTTTGGAAATGAGTCCCGTGTGCCATACCTTGTCAAACGCCTTCTGTATGTCCAAGAATATGGCACCGGTGCTGTGGCGGATTTGACGGGCGTTACAGATATGTTCGACCAGTCGCATTGTTTGGTGGACGGTGTTGTGGTTTTCTCTAAAACCAAATTGCTGGGGGATGATAATGTTGTTGACGGAAAGGAAGTGGTTTAGGTGGGAAAGGATTATTCGTTCAAGAATCTTCCCTGGACAACTGAGGAGGGAGATTGGGCGATAGTTTTGAGGGAATAATAGGTCTTTTCCGGGTTTTGGTAGAGTGATCACCCTGGCAACTTTCCAGGGTTTTGGGAAATAGGAGAGATGAAGGCAGGCATTGTAGATTTTCGTTAGGAGATCTATGGAGATAGGAGGAAGGTGTTTAAGGTGGAGGGGGGATAGCTTGTCGGGACCTGGGGATTTCTTGTTTTGGAGTACTTTGATAAAGTTACATACTTCGTCGGACGTTATTTCGGGGAAGTGGGTTGCTACAGGAGCCCTTAGCCGCCGGGTCACACTTCTGATGATTGTTTCCTCGTGAGCGTCGGCTTCAGGGTCGTCCGTTTCAGGTGTTGTGAATTGTAGCTCCAGCGAGTTGGCCATTGCTTCAGCCTTACTCTGGTTGTCATAGACTAGTCCGTTTGGGCCATGAAGCGGTTTGATGGGTGCTGGGGGATTTTTTCTAGCTTTTGTGATTCGCCAGAGCTTGTCGGGGTTATCTTCAGTTTCTTTGAGGGTTTCCTCCCACCTCTTGCTATTGTGATCTTGCAATTCCCTTTTGATCTGTCGGCTTAGTTGGTCTGCTCGACGTCTGTCAGAAGGGTCGCGGAATTCTTGCCACCGTTTTCGGAAGTACTTTTTGTCAGCGAGGAGGTCCTGCAATTGTTGCGGTAGGAAGGATTTGGAGGTTTGATGGGTGATTATGGTGGTAGCTTTTCTGTGGCTTTCTGTGATAGCTTCAGTGAGGGATGTTATTGCTTGGTTGATGCCTGCTTTAGAGTTGATGATAGGGAAGTTCGGAGTGTTGTTGGTCAGGAAAGCGTTATAGCGGTCCCAGTTGGTATGGGAGGTCTTGATGGTGCGTGAGTTTTCATGGTGGTGGCCATTGCCGCCTAGGGTGAGGAGGACAGGATTGTGATCAGAATCTAGTTCGTTAAGTACCGAGAGGGAAGTGTTCCAATCGGTGTTTTGTAGGAGGAAGATGTCTAGGATGTCGGGACGGATGTTCGGGTTGATGTGGAAGTGGGTAGGAGTGTCGGGAGCCGCAACAATTACATTTCTCCTTGATTGGAGGAATTGGTGCATGAGTTGTCCATTCCTATTGGTTGCTCTGCAATTCCATGTGGGGTGCTTAGAGTTAAGGTCACCCCCCAGAATCACAGAGTGGCCCAGGTTGAGTAGAGATTGCAGGTCTCGTAGCACTAACCTTGGGCCTGCTGGCGGATTGTATGCAGCTATTAGAGTTGCGGGTTTGTTCTGGATTTTTAGTTCTATTGCGGTGGCTTCGGTCCTGGTCAGGTTTGGGAGGTCCAGCCTTCTGTGGGCATGCCTATTTTTAATAAGGATTGCAGTTCCGCCACCTGGTCGGTCGGCCCTGTCGTCTCTGTAAGTTGTGTAGTTCCTCACTTTGAATGTCTGGCCTGGTTGGAGGTGGGTTTCCGTGATGAGTGCGACGTCAACACAGTGTGTGTCTAGGAAGTCCTGAAGAGTCTGACGTTGAGTAAGAACGCCATTAGCGTTCCAGTTTATGATGTTAAATGGTTTGGCATGATTAATCTGATCCATTAAAGAAGTTAATGGCTGCTGTGCAGATGATACTGATTTTGGAGAAAGTATCAGTTGCTTGTCGGAGTTCAGCGACCGTTTGTTGGATGGTGGCCACTACTTTTTTGATATTTATCTGTGTAACCAGCCCTAGGAGCATTTTGATGTCTTCTCCAAGGCCTGGGGATTGTTCTGGTGCTGGTGGTTGTTGTTGAGGCTGCTGTCTAGTCCATGGTGATCGTGGCGTGAAGTTTGGGATTGGTTTAGGTTGATTGCGAAGTCCTGGGAATTGGGCTGCGTCTGGGCGGAATTCGGGCCGTTGCTGTTGCGCAGGGGCCTGTCTGTTTGTCTTCCTGGAGGTCCATTCTGCTAGCAGTTCTAAGTATTTGGGACACTTGCGGTAGCTAGCCGTGTGTGCACCTTCACAGTTGGCGCATTTGGGTGGCGCTTTCAGCGTCTTTTTGCATTCAGCGGTTGGATGGTTCGCACCGCACTTGACGCAGCGCGGCGGGAGTTTGCAAAATCTGGATCCATGATAAAATTGTTGGCAATTGTGACATTGCGCTGGGCCCCTTGGGGCTCTGTAGGATCTGACTGTTATCCCAAGGTGTAGCAATGAGTGGAGTTTGTATATCCTTTTCCCTTCTTCTGTGTTGTCTAGTTCTACCATGAACTGCGCTTTTGGTCGTCTGGTTCCGTCGTCAGTGGGTTCAGACATCTGTGCAACCCTGTGGACGGGGAGGTTTAGTGCAGTGAGGGATTCGTGGATCATTGAGGGGGCCATATTGATCAGGAGCCCATAGATGACCACCTTTAAAGGTTTGACGGGATTTAGTTCGTGTGTATAGAATGGGATTTTATTCTCAGTTAGTAGCTTGTAGAGGAGGTGGTAGTCCTCCGCATCTGTGAAGTAGTATGAGATTTTCTCTTTTGAGGATTTTGAACGAAGGTTGCCTTTCATTTTGGGTTTGATAATACGTAGAATGTCGACGTAGTTTGTAGTATTGAACACCACTATCGGTGGAATCAGATGTTTTACTGGTTTTGTCGTTTGTGGAGTTTGACTGCTGTCTGATGCCTCGCCCTGAAGGGCAGCGAACCTGTTGGATGTCGGGACGTTAGGAACTGTTTCCTCATCCATTTCGGAGTCTTCTGGTAGAGCCACGTCTGCTGGGTCTATTTCTGATGTCTCTTGTAACGGGACTTCTGAGACTTTCCGCTTCGGCGCTGTTTTGCCGTCGGAAGTACCAGCGCCGTCGGAAGACTGGTTTTCGACAGGCGCCTTGCGTTTTATTTCTGACCTCATTTTCCCCATCTCCCTACCTTTCGTGTGTGTGTGTGTGTCATGTGGTGTGAGTGTGAGTGAGTGGGGGGGAAGTGGGGGATGGTATGAGTGGGTTGGGGTGGCCCTGCCGGCCGTGGAATTCGCGAGGAATTCCGCGGCGGAAAGGGAGTAGGTCGGAAGGGTGGTAGATGCTCTTTCTGGAATTTTGATCTGACTTTGCCTCGGTGTACGCGGGCTGGTCCCACGTGAAGGGGGCCCTGGCACACAAAATCCCTAGCTAACAACTAGAGTCTGGCTAACCCAGAATCATCCTACCGCGATGACCATCATGAACAGAGCAATTCGTGAACACGACAATTTTGCGGACTTACGCACTCGCATGCGAGGTGCAAGCCACGTCGGAACGTCGTCTTCTTCTCGCCCACGTGGTCGGAACAGTCGGCGCGCCTCAGCGCGGCAGCGCAGACAAAGGCAGCGAGCGGACAAAGGCGGCGGCAAGCACACGCGCGCCAGGTAGCAGGAAGCTCCGTTCAGCGCGGAGTGCGAGCTCGGAATGGCGGAGGCCGGCACCCGCCGCCAGCCGCCGCCGCACCTTTACCAGCTCGCCCTGTTGCGGCCGCCGACCAATGGGGCGCGCGCGCAACCGGCCGCCGCACCCGAGCCCATAAAGCACCCCCACCCCGGCTGCGCCGGCACGCACTCCGCTGCTCGACTCGCTGCCGCTCGCACCGGTCGTTTTCGTTTCCGTTTCGTGTGCACCGTCGCTAGCCCATCGCCATGTCCGGACGCGGAAAGGGAGGCAAAGTCAAGGGCAAGTCAAAGTCCCGCTCAAGCAGGGCTGGGCTCCAGTTCCCGGTCGGCAGAATCCACCGCCTCCTGCGCAAGGGAAACTACGCAGAGCGCGTCGGCGCCGGGGCGCCCGTCTACCTCGCCGCCGTCATGGAGTACCTCGCGGCTGAGGTGCTCGAGCTGGCCGGAAACGCGGCCCGCGACAACAAGAAGACGCGCATCATCCCGCGCCACCTGCAGCTTGCCATCCGCAACGACGAGGAGCTCAACAAGCTCCTGTCGGGCGTCACCATCGCACAGGGTGGTGTCCTGCCCAACATCCAGGCCGTCCTGCTGCCAAAGAAGACCGAGAAGAAGGCCTAAAGGAGGCCAGGCAATCGCAGCGCCGCGTGCTCCCCTGCACGCAACGCGCTTTGCCGGCTCGGCCCACAACAATCGGCCCTTTTCAGGGCCACCACACACACCTACGTCCAAAGCAAAATTTCAGTCGTCCTCGCCGCACCTTGTTTTGTTTTAACTTTGCACTGTCACAGCACAGCCGCCGCCGGCGCACGTCCGCCATCTTGTCGTCCACACAGCCCGTGTGGCCCAACACACACACACACACACACACACATTTTGCACGGTCGCAGTCGCCTTCCAAACCGACAACGGCAGCAATAATGACCATTGTTAAAGGGAGGCGTGTCGACACACCGCCCTCCACTCCCGCGCGCAACGGCCGTCGACACGAACGAAACAGCTGATCCGGCCGCCTATGCCCACACGCCTTGCCTCGGAAACCCCAACGCCGCCGCAAACAAACACACAGAGACAAACCACGCAAGCAAATAATCACCGCCTCTCGCACAACAACACACAGCCCGCCATCTCCGTCGCGATCGATACAAAGACACACAATAACAAACACACAAACGAAGCAGCTCCACACACAGCCAGCCACATGACACGTTTCCTTTCCTTCTCCCCTCCCAGTCACATCACGTCGCTCAAACGGAAAGAAAGAAAGAAACAAACAACACAGCGCACACACGCAGCAACAACACAGACTCTTTCGCACTTTTCAACTTCCGAACAGTGTGGTGGCCCTGAAAAGGGCCGTTTTCTAGTCTCTCCCACCCACAAGCACGGCCGCGGGAAGGCCAGCGCCCGCTGCGACGCAGCCTAACCGCCGAAACCGTACAGGGTGCGCCCCTGCCTCTTCAGGGCGTACACCACGTCCATGGCCGTCACAGTCTTGCGCTTGGCGTGCTCAGTGTACGTCACCGCGTCGCGGATCACGTTCTCCAGGAACACCTTCAGCACCCCGCGGGTCTCCTCGTAGATCAGACCAGAGATGCGCTTCACGCCGCCCCTGCGAGCCAGGCGGCGGATGGCGGGCTTCGTGATGCCCTGGATGTTGTCGCGCAACACCTTGCGGTGCCGCTTGGCGCCACCCTTGCCGAGCCCCTTTCCTCCCTTGCCGCGGCCTGTCATCCTTCCTTCCTCGGGCAAAGCAAAACGTGCACAAACAGCACCTGCAGCGGCTGGCGAGTCGGCTACGGTCTGCGCCCAGCGCGCCCGCCGCCCCCCTATATAGACTCTGGCCCGCCCTCCCCCCACCACGCGCAACCGAGGGCATATAAGCGCAGCACGGAGGCGCGCGGGCCCGTTGTCAAGGCAGCACCGGACGCCGCGCCGCACCTAACCTCCACGCACGCCGCTCCGCTACCGCTACCGCCATGGCCCGCACAAAGCAAACGGCCCGCAAGTCCACCGGCGGAAAGGCGCCGCGCAAACAGCTCGCCACCAAGGCGGCGAGGAAGAGCGCGCCCGCCACCGGAGGCGTCAAGAAGCCCCACCGCTACAGGCCGGGCACCGTCGCCCTGCGAGAAATCAGGCGCTACCAGAAGAGCACAGAGCTGCTCATCCGCAAGCTGCCATTCCAGCGCCTAGTGCGCGAGATCGCCCAGGACTTCAAGACCGACCTGCGCTTCCAGAGCTCCGCAGTCATGGCCCTGCAGGAGGCCAGCGAGGCCTACCTCGTCGGCCTCTTCGAAGACACCAACCTGTGCGCAATCCACGCCAAGCGCGTCACCATCATGCCCAAGGACATCCAGCTCGCGCGCCGCATCCGCGGCGAGCGCGCCTAAACCGCGCCGCGGCACCGCACCGCACAAACAAAAACGGCCCTTTTCAGGGCCACTAACATCTCTCCGTCGCGAGCAAACTTTGTCGGTCGCCTGCCTCTCGCCCCGCAACCCAAAAACAAAAACCACCACTTCCCGTCCGTCCGCCACACCCGCTCACTCTGCCTGCCTGCTAGCAGCGCGCAACAATCACACATCATCCCTCCCCGGCGCTCAAAGCGCACAATACCCAACGGCCGACGTCACACCGCACGGGTGGCTGGCCGGCCGCCGCTTTCGTTTCGAAAACAAAAAAACCCGCACTCCACTCCGACGGCCAACGGCCAGGCAGGCGCGCTCGCTCGCTCGCTCTACACGCCACCGAAATCCCCGCCGACTCCTTCCGCATCTCAACGTGCCCCCCGTTGCAAAACATAACACACACACACACAAAGGAACAAAACAAAACAAAGACCAGACACGACTCGACAAGACAGACATCCGAGAAGAACGAACGCAGGCAAGCCAACCAACGTATTCAAACAAAACAACGTGACAGAAAACCAACCGTCGGCCGCCGCCACAAACACGGCGACAATCAACCACGACAACAACAACAACAACAACACCGCTTACCGCTACCGCCGCCCACACCCGCCACCGACCCCCGCAATCCAACCACCACGGCACGCAAACAGCATCCCCACGGGCATACAGAAACGCCAGACAGACACCCACACCAAACGCAACACGACAATCAAAACCTTCCCCGACGTGCTTTGATGGCCCTGAGAAGGGCCGTTTTGGGCCGCGCGTCTCTTGCGCGCCACTAGACGACGACGGGGGGTGGGGACGACGGAGTCAAGCGCCAAACCCTTCCATTCCCATCTCTTTCTCCTCTACTTTACTTCTTCTTCTTGGGCGAAGCCTTCGCCTTAGACGGCGTCGTCGCCTTCTTCGGGCGCGGCGCCTTCGGCTTCTTCGTCGGAACCTTGGCGGCCTTCTTCGCCTTCGACGGCGACTTGGCCTTGGCCGGCTTGGCCGCAGCCGCCTTCTTCGCACCCGCGGGAGCGGCCGACGCCGCAGACGCCTTCTTGGCGGCGCCCGCCTTCCGACCGGTCGCCGCCTTCACGCCACCAGCCTTCTTTGCGCCGGCCGCACGGGCGCCCTTCTTCTCCTTGCTGGCCGGAGCGGCGCGCTTCTTCTTGGCACCGCCAGCACGGGCCTTGCCGCCCTCGGCCGCCCCCCCGCCGCCGGCGCCGGCAAGCTTGAACGAGCCGGACGCGCCCTTCCCCTTCGTCTGCACCAGCTCGCCCGCCACGACGGCCGACTTGAGGTACTTCTTGATAAACGGCGCCAGCTTCTCCGCGTCCAGCTTGTAGTGCGCGGCTATGTACTTCTTGATCGCCTGCAGCGACGACCCGCCGCGCTCCTTCAGACTCTTGATGGCGGCCGTCACCATCTCAGAGGTGCGCGGGTGCGCAGGCTTGGCGTGCGGCTTCTTCGCAGACGACGCAGACTTGGCCTTCTTCGTAGTGCCGGTGGCGGCGGGTGCCGCAGCAGTCTCGTTCGTAGCCGCCTGATCTGCCATTTCGACGACGCGCGTAACACACAGCGAGAGCGAGCGGGACGGCAGGCACGCAAGCACAGCACAGCAGCAGAGCAGAGAATCACTTTTTTTTTTTTTTTTTTTTTTTTTTTTTTTTTTTTTTTTTTTTTTTTTTTTGTGTGTTGAAGGCAAGGGTGCTATCGCCTGAGGCGATTGGTCCCTCTTGTGTGCTGGTAGGGTTACTTAGTTGGGGTCGCTATTTATTTATAAATAGGGGCACCATTTTTGAATCTTTGGAGGTCCCTTTGGGCACTGATTTGGTCCTTTAGGGCCTCGTTAGTGGTCTTCCTCTGGTCATGGCCTATTTCTTTTCTACTTTTTTGTGGTTTCATAGTCTATCCTAACATTCTTGATGTTTCTATGCTAATTTAGTGACTAATTTTTGCGTTTTCATACCTAGAACGTGTTGATGTTTCTATCCTATGTGCTAATACATTTCCTTGCTGTTTCTAGCCTATTTACTACCTACACTTTCTTGATGTTTCTAACCTATGTACTAACTATCCTTACTTGATGTTTCTAACCTATGTACTACCTACGCTTGCTTGATGTTTCCACCTAGACCTCGGCCTGGCTCTCTTGATGTTTCCATTTTATTCTACAGTAGTTATCCTAGTCTCTTAGTTGCGAATGATGGTCAATGGCACCCTGATTTTGTGCCAGGGTGCCGGTTCGTACGTGGCGATCTCCTCTAACTGGTTAAGGTCAGGTCTGAGTCTGTTTACCTTGTCCACTAGTCTCGTTGTTGCCTCCTTTACGAGTTCAACCACTCTTGGCATCTCCAGTTCCCTGTGAATTCTGTCGGTGCTGGTCCATGGAGGGGCATTCAAGATCAGTTTCAAGCACCTGTTTTGCAGCGTCTGGAGCTTTGCGAGGTTGGTTCTGCATGTGATGCCCCAGGAGGAGCATCCATATAACATGGCCGGTAGTATAACTGTTTTGTATATTTTTAGTTTCGTCACTGACAGCATGTCTTTGCTAGCCAAGATAGGGTATAGGGCATGGATGGCTTTGGTGGTCTTTGTTTTCTTGTCCTCCAAGTGCGCCTTGAAGGTCATTTTTCTGTCTAGGGTGACACCTAGATAGCGGACTGTTTGCTTCCAGGGGACCCACTCTCCATTTATTTCTATTCTTTCATGCAGTTCCGGGCGTCGTCTGGTGAATAGAATGGCCTCGGTTTTTGACGCATTTATTTTTATCCGGTTTAGTCTCGCCCATGTTTCGGTTAGGTCGACTTGCTCCTGTAGCTTCCGGATCGTGGTATCCAACCTTCTGTTGCTGGCCAGTAGCGCCGTGTCGTCGGCGAACTGGGCCAGTACTGTGTCCTGGGTTTTTGGCAGGTCATTCACGTACACTGTGAACAGTGTGGGTGAGATGACTGATCCTTGTGGGATGCCCTCGTGGAGGGTTTTTATTTCAGATCTTTTCCCGTTTATGGCCACAAAACATCTTCTATTTGTGAGGTAATCGTCTATGAGTTTGAGGTAGCAGCGAGGGAGATCCGTGTCCTCATATAGTTTAACTAGCAGGTTGTCTCTCCATACTTTGTCGTAGGCTTTCTCCACGTCCAGGAGGATTGCCGCCGTGAATCTGGAGAGGTTCATGTTTTTTGTTATGAATTCTGTTATCCTGAGGAGTTGCAGTTCCGCTGACAGGGTTTCCTGATAGGCGAACTGCTCCCTGCGTATGACGTGGTTGTCTAGAAGAGGTTGCCTGATTCGTGGGAGTATTACCCGTTCCAGCACTTTAGACATCGTTGGTAGTAGGCTTATAGGGCGGTGGTTTTCCGGTTTTGTAAGGTCTTTGCCTTTCTTTGGGATGGGGACGATTTTGCACACTTTCCACACGTCAGGGAAGTGACTTTTTTGGAGGCATGCGTTGATTATGCGGGTGAGTAGTACGAGCGGTTTGCGCGGTAGGTGTTTCAGTTGTTCATTGGACACCTTGTCTGGTCCAGGCGCGGAATTGTTGTTAAGTCGTCGTAGAATCGTGCGGACTTCGGCTGTGGTTGCCAGTTCTGCTGCATCGTTGATTGGGTTTGACCTTATTTGTTGGATTGTTGTGCGGATTCTTCTGTTGAACTCTTCTTCATCAGGCAGTTGTGCTGCTCTTTGCTCCACTCTGTTTTGTAATTCATATGTAGAGGCAAAGAGTTCGGCCTGCCTAAGATCGTCAAAGACCATGTTGTTTTCGTCCTTGAGGGCCGGTTTGCGTTGTTTTGATGTCCGTAGATTCTTTATGAGCTTCCAGTCGTCTCGCAGGCGTAGTTGAAGTGCCGACATCCTGTCCTCCCAGACCTCTGCCTTCCACTCTTTTGCTCGCTTGTGGATTTCCCGTGTGAGCCTGTTGACTTCCCTCCTTGCTTGTGGGTCCCTGGTGCGGATCCATCTGCGACGTTCCTGGTTTTTCAGGTACTTGAGGTCCTGAATTAGTGGTGGGAGTGTGTTGTGTTTGACCTCTAGGAATGTTGTTTTGCAGGATGCTCGTTTGTAGGCTGTGCTTATCTTGTCTGTGATAGTGGTGATGGCTTCTTCTATTTGTTGCTCTGTGTTTAGTTCTGCTGTGGGCGTGACGTTGTTGTTTGGCCACCGTTCATATTGTGCCCAGTCGACGTTGATGGTTTGTCGTGGTCGTGGGGGTTCCATTGCGTCACCGATGTAGCCTATTACTGGAAGGTGGTCTGAAGTTAGTGTATTTCGTGCTTGTAGGTTTAGTTCTGGGTCTATGTTCTTCGTGATGCAGATGTCAAGTACGTCTGGCCGGTGGAGGCTGTTGAAAGGGATGTATGTTATGTCTTTTGGGGCTGTTATTTCTGCGTTGAGGCGACCTTGTAGCTCATGGAGTCTGTCACCTCTTTCATTGTTCCTTCTGCTGTTCCAGGATTCGTTCTTCGCATTTAGGTCTCCACATAGGAGGACCCGTTCGTGGTTGTCAAAAATCCACGTGAGGTCATGTTCATTGTGTTCCGCTCTGGGGCTGAGGTATGCAGCTACTAGGGCTATTTTTCCTTGCGCCGTTTCTATTTGTACAATTGTGGCCTCAAGTGAGTGCATCGGCGGCGTGATCTCAGGGTGGTGAGTGATGTGGGGACGGATGTATATGGCTGTGCCTCCCCCCCTCCTGTTGACTCTATCTGTCCTGTGGCATATCATGTTGCGGAGGTTTAGTGTTGCGTTTTGCTGTAGGTGGGTTTCAGTGACAAGAAGGACGTCTATCTTCTCCTCTTCAATGAATTCGTTGAGTAGTTCCCTTTTGTTTGCAATTCCATTTGCATTGAAATTGCAGAATCGAAGGTGTTTCTTCTTTGGTGGCCTAAAATCCATTGAAGGTGCCGAAGATAGTCATCATTCCTCCAATGACGGTTGTGATCTTGGACATAATGTCCGGTGCTTGAGTAAAGTTGTTTATGATGGTTGTTATCTGTTGTAGTATGTTTGATGTTTGGACTTTTTCCCATATTGTTTTAAGTTGGTTGACAAAGCTGAGGATTGATTCTAAGCCATTTGTGTTGGCGGTGGCTGTGGCGTTGTTGGTTTGTGGTGGCAGAGTTGCCCAGTTCCTTCTTCCTGTTCGGTTGGCCTCTGCAGGTGTGGGCATTGCCGTTGGTCGAATTGTGGGTCTGGGTGCTTGCATTTGTCTCTGTGGTCGCTGTTTGTTGTATGTTTCAATTGCCTTTTGGTATTCTTCACAGCCTCTGAATGAAGCTGGGTGGCCATCTTTATTGCAGTTTACACAGTGTAGAGTTCCCTCTTTCGGTAGTGGGCACTGGAACGCTCTGTGGTCTCCGCCACATCGGACGCAGCGCGTCGGCATATTGCAGTAATTTGCTGTGTGGAAGAACCCCTGGCACTTTTTACACTGTGGGGGGCCTTCTTTGCTTTTGTATGATTCTACCGTAATTTTGGTGTCAAGTAGGTATCTCGTATTATATATTGCCTCGTTCTCTGGCTTTTTATCTAGCGTTACACAAAAGACATCCATTGGACGTAACTCCTTCGTGTTTTCATCCCTCTTTTTGTATTGGTGTATGTTGGTTGTGGCGAAGTTGTGTTGTTGTAATTCTTCTTCTATTTCTTGTTCTTTGACGGTGTTTGGTAGGCCCTTTATGACCACTTTCAGTTGTCTGTCGGCTTGTGGTTGGTGGGTGAAGTTGCCGATTCGGTGGTGGTTGAAGAAGTCCAGCGCTGTGCGTTGGTCCTTTATCGAGTCAAAATGGTATTTGATTGATTTTCCTTTATGGATGGCTTTGATGGGGCCTTCCATATACTGCTTTAGGGTTTTGTTCAGGGTTAAATAGTGCCCTGGATATTCGATTGTGATCGGCGGGACGCGCGGTCTTTTTGGGACCGCTCGTTGTGCCGGTGCAGTTGTCGTCTGCTGTTGAGGTGGGGAGCCCGCTGGTGTGTCATTAGCGGCGTTCAGGTTTGTGGTGTTGTCATTCAGTGCGTCGTATCTGTTCGTCGTTGGGATGGTGAACTTGTTCGGCGCTTCTGTTTCTGACGAGTTTTTTCTTTTTAGGGTTTTCCTGGCTCGTTGGAATTCTCCCTGGCCATCGTCAAATTCCATTTCCTCGTCACTTGAGAACTTGGGGTTGCCTGTGTTCGTTACAGCGTCGTCGCTGTCTGAATTGTATGGAACATTGTTGTCGGTGATGTTGTGGCGCGCTAGCTCCTGCCGGTGCTTGGCGGCCATTTTGTCGTCTCTGCTTGCCGTGGATTTGGCGTGCTGTGTTTCGCTGGTCGGGAGTGTCATGTTGCCGCAGTGTTCCAGCGACGTGTGTGAGTGGTCTTGTTTCGTCGAAACGGGGTTTCGGCGGGAGGGGTGGGGGTTCACAGACTCAGACCTAGTCCTAGCCCTGTCCGCGGATGCTGACTTTGCCCTATGGTTCAAATCTTTTCTGGAGGCGCGCGGACGTACCCCGCCCAGGGAGTCGGCCACCTGTCGGTCGACTGCCTGGTGAGGAGGCCCTGGTGCCTCTTCATTCCCTATGCTAAACATTCCTAGCCCATCCGGCTATCCGGAGGATCTCGCCTATCACTAGTAAGACGGCCCTATCAGGACACACTTGCTTTTTTTAACACGCAGTGGGAGCACTTCAAACTTAAAAGTTCGCAGCGCACCCCCCGCGTGTGCACACAGCTCGGCTGCTCGGAGACCGATGAGAGAATCACAAGGCCCAGCCAGTGTCGCGGGCGGGCGCGGACGGCCGAGAGAGCGGCCGCCACTCTGCGCGCCGCCGCGCCGCGCCTCCCGCGCTTGCTACCGCCCAACGTCCGACAGCCTGTGCGGAGCAGCCCCAAACCTGCGCCACAACCGCCCGCGCCTTTCAAACCACCGAGGATGGGGCTACACACAGCCACACCACAGTCGCCAACCAGTCGCCACGGCAGCGCCGCAAACCACGGCCAAACTGCAGCTACCGCGCGCTACAGCCTGGGTCGGCCCGCCGAGAATCGCCGCCCCCGCCCAAATGCCGCCCCCACAGCCCCAGCCGACGACCCGCCACAATGGCCAAACCTTCGGCAAAACTCCCACACCGTCGCCGCGGCAGCCCGGCCAGCGCGGCCGGCGCCACAGCCACACAAGCCGAGGCGTGCGGCGATGACGGCCGTGCAAACGCGCCTCCGCCGCCCCATCGCCTTCCGTCGCCCTCCCGCCGTTTCCCGATCGGCCCGCAGCCGTCGGGCCACATCGCGCGCCGTCCTCCTCCTCTCGCCCGCCAACATTCACAGCCGTTTCTCAACAATTGCCCGCCGCAAACGGACGCCGCCTGCGCAACAGGCGCCGCCGCCCCTCGCCGCTTCCGACCCAACCCCTCGACCGAGGCAAACCGCAATCCGAATCTACAGACCAACCCAATCTGCCGTCAAGCACACACGACAGCCGACCTTACACGTTACGCGTTACACATTACGTTTACACGTCTACGTTAGGTTAGGTTAGGTGGACGTGGGTTAGGTTAAGGGGACTTGGGTTAGGTTAAGCGTCAAACTTAGGTTAAGCATTCAAACACGTCAGGCGTCAGAGGTTAGGTTAGGTTAGGTTAGGTTAGGTTAGGTTAGGTTAGGTTACACGTTAGGTTAAGGGGTCAGTGCTAGGTTAAGAAGCGTCAAACGTAGGTTAAAAAAGCGTTCAAACGTGAGGCGTGAGCCGGACAGCTTACCTTACGTAGACGTTAGGGGCTCACAGGCTGAGCTCACCTCGCCACACCACAGGTTAGGTTCGGTTCGGTTCGGTTCGCTCGGCTCAGCGTAAAGCGCCGAGGTCAGGGTTACGTTCGTTCACCTTCGGGCGCCACACTTTCGGTTGAAAGGTCGCGACGGGACGACGTCGGCAGGCACGCCGCAAACGAACAAACACGTACAGACGACGTCGGAAACCGCCGACAGACGGGGGAGCAGCACGACCACGACCAGACACCGAGCGCGAACGAGACACACGCGAACCACCCCCACCGGCCAAAGGGCACCACACAACAACCCAGAGCACCACGTGTCGACACCAGAGCAACCCGCCGCTCACGCGACATGGCTGGCACCGAAGGGCAACCGCCCGCAACTGCGCTTTCCGCGCCGGCCCGGATGCACGTCGTGCTACAACAACACCACTACCGTACACAGCCGCTGTTCACAACATCACTATCAATGGCGCGCCCGCGGCTCGCCGCCGTCGCAGTCGCAGCCCCAACGCCAGCACTTTTGCATCACCATTCACACGCACCGCAACACAGCTCGCCGACACAGCCGAACAAAACAAACACCACACAACAACAGCAACAACGCCGCCGCCTCTACTTGTGCCGGCGACCCACCCCGCCGATGGCGCACCTTTCGCCAGCCGGCAATCGACACACACGCACCCACCCACCGGGGCCCAGTGCAAAAAAAAAAAAAAACACACAAAAACAAAAAAACCAAACAACACAAACGACACGGGAAGCGCACACCGCCACTTCGCGCGCACGCCACCAACCAGTCGTCGTCTCAAAATAACAAACACAAACAAAATAAACTAACAACTAGGGCAACACAAAACAAAAACGCCTCGCACGAACCGCCCACAAAAAGGACAAGCACACGCACAGCCTCTGCTGACGACCACGACGCAGCGGCACGCTGCTCCTGTCCCGCGCCCCGCGCCCCGCGCCCCACTCGATTCACAACTCACGCGACACCGTCAACGACGGGCTCGCTTCCCGCAACCTACCACCTTTCCGCCACGACGCACAGCCCCAGCCCCACCCGACGACGCCCGTGGCAACGACTGCACTTTCACCACCGCCTCCCCCTTCCCCCCCAAAACACACACACACACACACAGCCAGCCAAAAACGCACTCGCGACCCACACATGCACGTGCATCGGCACACGCCAACCAGTCAACGTCGACAACCACACGCAAGGCTCGAAACGAAACCGGCGTCCTTCCACGTTGCCATCAAGCTACGCGACACAAGACACAAGGAACCAACACAACAGCCGGCCCCACTAATTCCCACTCTCACGCCGCAAAAAGCACACCGAAACCGCCAAACGCACGCACATTCCCCTTCGCACTGACACCACCGACCGGCTCGCTACCACACACCTCTCGGCAGCCGTTTCACGCCAATTCGCCACACCGCCCACACAGTCGACAAGCGCCCGCCCTGTACGGCACACGCAACGACGCAGCGCAGCAAAGGGCGCCCGCAACACATACCTCTCCGCCGCCCGACGCGCCAACCGCCACACCACACCGCCAGCCACTCGCAAATTGTGCACTGCCACCAGCCACACGTCCAACACGCCGCGCCGCCTCCGGCCACCCGCCAGGGGGCGCTCACGTCCGCGACAACAGCGCGGCCCGCCGGGCCGGGCCGAACCGAACCGAGCCGCCGCTGCTCTGCACTCGGCACGGCCACACCCTGCTGCAGACCGGGCTCGTCCCTCTGTACGCGTCTGCCTGCGCATCAACACAACACGACCTTTTTTTTTTTTTTTTTTTGTTTTCTTCTTTCTTTCTTTCTTTCTTTCTTTCTTTCTTTCTTTGGCCCTCTCTCCTTCCCGCCATGGCGGTTACGGCACCGCCTGCAGCGGCAGATTTTTTGCGCCCACACGCCTACTCCTACCACCATTAACCTTGCCCTGCCCTGCCCTGCCCTGCCCATCAACGTCGCAGTCGAACCGACGCTTGCCAACACACTGCCCACGTTCCTTTCTCTTTTCGGCCTACGCCCATTACGCGCCGCCGCCACAGCACCTTCCCTTCCCACAACACACCGACGTCATCACACGCACCCAAAACAGGGGCCACGACCGTGTTCCTCGCCCACTCCCATCCCGCACGGTACGCACATTCCCAACTACTACCGCGCACCCTCCCTTTCCAATCTGTGTGTCTCTGTGTCTGTGTCCTGCCCGCGCGTGACGCCTCTCAACATCCGCCGTCCCCCGTCCCGTTTTCGCCCCCATGCCGTCGTCGCGCCGCCTCCTCCCCGTCCACCGCCGCCCCTGTCCGCCCCGCACCACACCATACACCGCTGCTTGTCCCGGCCGTTGCCACCAAAGGCGCCGACCGCAAACGCGCCACGCCGCAGCCCCCGTGCGTCTCGCGCTCGCTTGCATCTCCGTGCCGACGCTGCCTCTCTTCCCACTCGCACTCGACCTCGACAACACAGTCTTTGGCTCCGCCACTGCGTGTTCCGGTGGTACGCACGCTGCAACACGTATGTATTCATTACCAGAGCGATGGCGAGGCATGACAGCATCTCTGTCTGACCAGAGAGTTCTTTATCGCTGCTAGTCGGCGCTTGGACCGCGCCAGACGACAGTAGTGGCACGCACCGGGTCGCCAGGAACAGTTGTTATATATATTGTAGCGCGAGTCGGGAGAGGTAGTAGTCGGTCGACAGTAGTAGCGGGTGGACGGTTGTACTGAGCGGGCGTCGGCGGCGTGCTCTGCTCGTCTCGCGACTCTGGTCACGGTTCGGGACGATGTATAGTATATTGTGTTATAATCAAAAAGGTGGTGTGACGCTGCATTGCGCAAATCTGATAACGTATGTTCATTGTACCTCTTTTGTTCAACAACAAAAGCCCCACTATTACCTTTTTTCGAAAGTAACTTTTGTCTCTTAACGAAAAACATTCACTTTTTAAAGACTACTTCCTATGGCATTTCCCTCCAAGGAGTGCAATTAATTACCAGCCAGCACTCATTCATTGCACACAGCTGTGTAAGGGGTATCTACAATTGAGGAGCGGATGTAAATGCAATTTTTTGTTTTTTTTTTTTTGTGTGTGTGTTGTAACCTCCCAGCAAAATTTAAAATAATGGACAATGTTATTTACGGATGCTAATGGACATTGCGCTAATTGTAACCTCGCCCACAATGAGAGGTCTTGAAAATGGCAACAAAAATGTGAAATTCGCAATCAGACTCAAATATAAAGTCTTCACACAACATTTACAAAAGTCCGTTCAGTGACAAGAAACTTCAATTAAACCGAAATATCGGTCTTTGGCCCTGTGCAAAACAATCAGAATTAAAGTCTTACCTCCGAATAAATGGATGTCACATTTCTGCTCTGGTTGTTGCGCAGCGCTTGGAGGAACTGCATTGCAAATAATAATATTCTCTTTTTTTGTGATTTTAGTGACATTTTTCTTCAAAGAAGTGGAACGAACTCTTTAGTTCAATAAAAAATTAAATGTTTGAAAAATGCTTTTGAAATAAAAATTATTATTGGGGAACTTGTTGGAGAATAATTACAATTTTTCATTATCTAATGATTATATTAATTAACAGTATACCTTATTCACCATCTCGACCAGTGTTGCCGACCGCCTACATCACACAACCGCACTCGGCTGCTACTACTGACCGACCGCTCTGCATGACGACTATTAGCGTACTGCACGCGACGACTACTGACAGAGTACAGCCCTCAACTACACAGAGCTACGGACTCGCAACGACTACTGACAGACTGACTGACTGAGAACCGCTCGCAACACTCGCGCAGTCCAGCGCAAACTCTCTGGTCACAGATGCTACAATGTCTCGCCATCGCTACTATGTTACATACGTGTTTCAGTGTCTTTTTCATTGGGGTAACGATCTTTGGCTCTTTTTATTCTGAATACAGGGCCAAAGGTCAACGCTGCTGCCCTTATACAATTTATCAGGTTTCATTATGTCTGTTGCAATGTTACATACGGTTCACTCTTTCATTAATATTATCGTTGGGTTTGTTTTGTAGGGACGTTAACATTCTGGCACATTTTTATTATCATCGGACTCTCTGCTATTTGTGCAGGGAGGTTATACCTGGGTCCATTTCCATTTCCACTTACATTTTAATATTGATAGACTTTTTGTTTTCTTTTTTGTTTCTTGTTGTTTTTCCTTCTTTTTTTTTGTTGTTTTTTTTTTTTTTTTTTTTGTTTTGTTTTTCCCGCTCTCACCACCACCGCCGCATCACGCCTTCCGTTTTCTTGGTTTCTTTTCTGTTCTTCAACTGCTTCAACATCACCGCGCCCCATTTCCACACCACAGCCATCAGCCTCCAAGACGGGCGGGCGCAGTGTGCCATTTCCGGCGCACAAGCACACCCGTACGGTACTCTCCTCGCCCCCACGCCACCAACAACACAGCGACCACGCGGCTTTCAGGCATGGCACGGCACGGCACGGCACCGGCGAAATGCGCCGCCCCCGCCCCTCCGCGCATCCGTCCGTCTCGCCACGTTCACTGACAGCCGCGTCTGCGGCTACACCACGACAACCACAACACAACACCGCTCCCCTCCCTGGCAACTCACATTGTTTTTCTCCTCCTCTTTTGCACAAACCACAACGCCGAGCACAGGCGCAAGCCACCCACACCGCGCCCCTCCCCGTCCCGTCTTTGGCCGCCGCTCCTCGTTTCCTCGTTTGCCCCCTCCCATCTCCCGAAATGCCATGCCAGCAGCGTTACGCATGCCCCTCCCCTGTCCACACAACACTACCGCCTAACGAACAGCCTTTTCCGGGCCACATCCAGGGCACGCCCACCTCCAAACACTGCCAATTCACGGACGCACGCACACACACACACACACACTCACTTTCTCGACACCTTTCTGTACGGAGGGTGCGTCATCTCGACCGTGACAGAGTGACGGCAACTATCGACGATCCATTTCCCCCCACTGGTAAAACATGTCCACTAACACCTACATACATCATTCAAGTACACAGACAATAGCATACACACAATGGGAGGGCACACGAACATGGACGGCACGGCACTGTCATACACTCTTCCTCAGAACCATATCAACAAACGTTACGTACATCCGGGAAAGCGAAAGCGAAAGCAAAAGCAAAGGCAAAGCCCAATGCAGCCGTCAAAGGTAACGTTCACCACGGCAGACACTTGCAGCCGCGCCGCCGTTAAACGCATTTCAGTGCGGCTCCAATACGCCTCCCACACGGGAACGTTCCGTTGCTCTACGAATGCGTTTCTCCCCTTTTTCCCTTCCTCTCTCTTTTGCCCCCCGTCCTTGCACTCTTGCCTCATTCCTCACGTTCTGCCCAGACATTCGACCGATCAAAGTCAACCTTTCGTTACCGTTCTCAGCGCGACGGTGTACAACAGTATGACGGGTGTGCCCAAGACTTCGGTTCAGTTGCGTGACGCCGGTCTATCGCGCCGATCGACAGTTACTCAGGGGGCGACGGATCGGACCACGTCACCGACACACAAAACACTTTCAAACAAACAAATACATACCGGATGGACACAGACAAACACGTGTACAGACATTCGCCAAACAAACGCTCATTCGAGACGTTGGCGCACCTCAAGATGTTCGTGACCGCTATCAGCGGCCTGTTGCACTCCTCGACCGCTGAGACTCGGGAGTGCACCAAGCGGACGCTGCTTGCAGCTCCGTCCCTATGATTTTCTTTTTATGATCCCGCATACCCCGATGCCATACAACAAATAAAGAAGTTCAACACACCCTCTCTCCTCTGACGAATGCAGGCAATGCCGTCAGGTAAATCCTGTGTTGCTCTCCTCTTCTTGGGACATAACGACTGGCGGATGGGCCAAAGAAACGACCGCCGCCGCCGCCGCCGTCGTCGTCTAGCGTGCATCTTGAATGACGACATCGGTGTGCGTGCGTCGTACGCAATCAGTCAGACACGGCTATCAAACATCAGAGTCGAATGGTACATCATCGTGCGTGTCGCCGTACACGTACAGTACAATACAACAACAATGCGTCTTAATGGCACGTTCATTTCAACGTCACTCACACACCTCCACGCTGCAGTTACGTCGCACCATTGTCAAACTCGGCGTACAGCAAAGGGAATAGTGGGCGGCAAAAAAAACCAAACAAAAACATTTCACATTTCACCCTCGCCATGTATGATGTGCAAAAAAACAAACCCGCAAACGGCCGTCGTTACGGTGACACAAAAGTCGCCGATCACACTGTCCCCCCTCGCAGACGGGTAACACACACACACACACACACACCAACAACACCAATGGGTCAAAAACCACGCCAACGAGGCGTGCCACCATTCCACGCCACGGCGACCAACCTCGTGGCCGTACCCCGCGCAACACGCTTTGACGCGCCCCCCCACCCACAATCAAAATGCACACATACATCACAGCCGTCCACACAAACAACAACAACAATTCCGCCCTTCCCGCAAAAGGCAAGTTGGTGGCCCTGAAAAGGGCCGTTTTGCCGCTCTCGCAACGGAGGAGCCTTCTCCATCCTTCCTTCCATTCCAGAGCCACCTCCTTACTTGGAGCTCGTGTACTTGGTCACCGCCTTCGTGCCCTCGCTCACGGCGTGCTTGGCCAGCTCGCCAGGCAGCAACAGCCGCACAGCGGTCTGGATCTCGCGGGACGTGATGGTCGAGCGCTTGTTGTAGTGCGCCAGGCGAGAAGCCTCGGCCGCAATGCGCTCGAAAATGTCGTTCACGAAGCTGTTCATGATGCTCATCGCCTTCGACGAGATGCCCGTGTCAGGGTGCACCTGCTTCAGCACCTTGTAGATGTAGATGGCATAGCTCTCCTTCCTCTTGCGCTTCTTCTTCTTGTCGCCCTTCGAAATGTTCTTCTGCGCCTTGCCAGCCTTCTTGGCGGCCTTCCCGCTAGTCTTGGGCGGCATCTCGAACCAACGTACGGCAGCAGCAACACCAGTAGCAAGCGCTCCGCTCTAGTCAGCGTCTCCCCACACAGTGGCACCCGCCGCCAGCCGCCGCCGCACCTTTACCAGCTCGCCCTGTTGCGGCCGCCGACCAATGGGGCGCGCGCGCAACCGGCCGCCGCACCCGAGCCCATAAAGCACCCCCACCCCGGCTGCGCCGGCACGCACTCCGCTGCTCGACTCGCTGCCGCTCGCACCGGTCGTTTTCGTTTCCGTTTCGTGTGCACCGTCGCTAGCCCATCGCCATGTCCGGACGCGGAAAGGGAGGCAAAGTCAAGGGCAAGTCAAAGTCCCGCTCAAGCAGGGCTGGGCTCCAGTTCCCGGTCGGCAGAATCCACCGCCTCCTGCGCAAGGGAAACTACGCAGAGCGCGTCGGCGCCGGGGCGCCCGTCTACCTCGCCGCCGTCATGGAGTACCTCGCGGCTGAGGTGCTCGAGCTGGCCGGAAACGCGGCCCGCGACAACAAGAAGACGCGCATCATCCCGCGCCACCTGCAGCTTGCCATCCGCAACGACGAGGAGCTCAACAAGCTCCTGTCGGGCGTCACCATCGCACAGGGTGGTGTCCTGCCCAACATCCAGGCCGTCCTGCTGCCAAAGAAGACCGAGAAGAAGGCCTAAAGGAGGCCAGGCAATCGCAGCGCCGCGTGCTCCCCTGCACGCAACGCGCTTTGCCGGCTCGGCCCACAACAATCGGCCCTTTTCAGGGCCACCACACACACCTACGTCCAAAGCAAAATTTCAGTCGTCCTCGCCGCACCTTGTTTTGTTTTAACTTTGCACTGTCACAGCACAGCCGCCGCCGGCGCACGTCCGCCATCTTGTCGTCCACACAGCCCGTGTGGCCCAACACACACACACACACACACACACATTTTGCACGGTCGCAGTCGCCTTCCAAACCGACAACGGCAGCAATAATGACCATTGTTAAAGGGAGGCGTGTCGACACACCGCCCTCCACTCCCGCGCGCAACGGCCGTCGACACGAACGAAACAGCTGATCCGGCCGCCTATGCCCACACGCCTTGCCTCGGAAACCCCAACGCCGCCGCAAACAAACACACAGAGACAAACCACGCAAGCAAATAATCACCGCCTCTCGCACAACAACACACAGCCCGCCATCTCCGTCGCGATCGATACAAAGACACACAATAACAAACACACAAACGAAGCAGCTCCACACACAGCCAGCCACATGACACGTTTCCTTTCCTTCTCCCCTCCCAGTCACATCACGTCGCTCAAACGGAAAGAAAGAAAGAAACAAACAACACAGCGCACACACGCAGCAACAACACAGACTCTTTCGCACTTTTCAACTTCCGAACAGTGTGGTGGCCCTGAAAAGGGCCGTTTTCTAGTCTCTCCCACCCACAAGCACGGCCGCGGGAAGGCCAGCGCCCGCTGCGACGCAGCCTAACCGCCGAAACCGTACAGGGTGCGCCCCTGCCTCTTCAGGGCGTACACCACGTCCATGGCCGTCACAGTCTTGCGCTTGGCGTGCTCAGTGTACGTCACCGCGTCGCGGATCACGTTCTCCAGGAACACCTTCAGCACCCCGCGGGTCTCCTCGTAGATCAGACCAGAGATGCGCTTCACGCCGCCCCTGCGAGCCAGGCGGCGGATGGCGGGCTTCGTGATGCCCTGGATGTTGTCGCGCAACACCTTGCGGTGCCGCTTGGCGCCACCCTTGCCGAGCCCCTTTCCTCCCTTGCCGCGGCCTGTCATCCTTCCTTCCTCGGGCAAAGCAAAACGTGCACAAACAGCACCTGCAGCGGCTGGCGAGTCGGCTACGGTCTGCGCCCAGCGCGCCCGCCGCCCCCCTATATAGACTCTGGCCCGCCCTCCCCCCACCACGCGCAACCGAGGGCATATAAGCGCAGCACGGAGGCGCGCGGGCCCGTTGTCAAGGCAGCACCGGACGCCGCGCCGCACCTAACCTCCACGCACGCCGCTCCGCTACCGCTACCGCCATGGCCCGCACAAAGCAAACGGCCCGCAAGTCCACCGGCGGAAAGGCGCCGCGCAAACAGCTCGCCACCAAGGCGGCGAGGAAGAGCGCGCCCGCCACCGGAGGCGTCAAGAAGCCCCACCGCTACAGGCCGGGCACCGTCGCCCTGCGAGAAATCAGGCGCTACCAGAAGAGCACAGAGCTGCTCATCCGCAAGCTGCCATTCCAGCGCCTAGTGCGCGAGATCGCCCAGGACTTCAAGACCGACCTGCGCTTCCAGAGCTCCGCAGTCATGGCCCTGCAGGAGGCCAGCGAGGCCTACCTCGTCGGCCTCTTCGAAGACACCAACCTGTGCGCAATCCACGCCAAGCGCGTCACCATCATGCCCAAGGACATCCAGCTCGCGCGCCGCATCCGCGGCGAGCGCGCCTAAACCGCGCCGCGGCACCGCACCGCACAAACAAAAACGGCCCTTTTCAGGGCCACTAACATCTCTCCGTCGCGAGCAAACTTTGTCGGTCGCCTGCCTCTCGCCCCGCAACCCAAAAACAAAAACCACCACTTCCCGTCCGTCCGCCACACCCGCTCACTCTGCCTGCCTGCTAGCAGCGCGCAACAATCACACATCATCCCTCCCCGGCGCTCAAAGCGCACAATACCCAACGGCCGACGTCACACCGCACGGGTGGCTGGCCGGCCGCCGCTTTCGTTTCGAAAACAAAAAAACCCGCACTCCACTCCGACGGCCAACGGCCAGGCAGGCGCGCTCGCTCGCTCGCTCTACACGCCACCGAAATCCCCGCCGACTCCTTCCGCATCTCAACGTGCCCCCCGTTGCAAAACATAACACACACACACACAAAGGAACAAAACAAAACAAAGACCAGACACGACTCGACAAGACAGACATCCGAGAAGAACGAACGCAGGCAAGCCAACCAACGTATTCAAACAAAACAACGTGACAGAAAACCAACCGTCGGCCGCCGCCACAAACACGGCGACAATCAACCACGACAACAACAACAACAACAACACCGCTTACCGCTACCGCCGCCCACACCCGCCACCGACCCCCGCAATCCAACCACCACGGCACGCAAACAGCATCCCCACGGGCATACAGAAACGCCAGACAGACACCCACACCAAACGCAACACGACAATCAAAACCTTCCCCGACGTGCTTTGATGGCCCTGAGAAGGGCCGTTTTGGGCCGCGCGTCTCTTGCGCGCCACTAGACGACGACGGGGGGTGGGGACGACGGAGTCAAGCGCCAAACCCTTCCATTCCCATCTCTTTCTCCTCTACTCTACTTCTTCTTCTTGGGCGAAGCCTTCGCCTTAGACGGCGTCGTCGCCTTCTTCGGGCGCGGCGCCTTCGGCTTCTTCGTCGGAACCTTGGCGGCCTTCTTCGCCTTCGACGGCGACTTGGCCTTGGCCGGCTTGGCCGCAGCCGCCTTCTTCGCACCCGCGGGAGCGGCCGACGCCGCAGACGCCTTCTTGGCGGCGCCCGCCTTCCGACCGGTCGCCGCCTTCACGCCACCAGCCTTCTTTGCGCCGGCCGCACGGGCGCCCTTCTTCTCCTTGCTGGCCGGAGCGGCGCGCTTCTTCTTGGCACCGCCAGCACGGGCCTTGCCGCCCTCGGCCGCCCCCCCGCCGCCGGCGCCGGCAAGCTTGAACGAGCCGGACGCGCCCTTCCCCTTCGTCTGCACCAGCTCGCCCGCCACGACGGCCGACTTGAGGTACTTCTTGATAAACGGCGCCAGCTTCTCCGCGTCCAGCTTGTAGTGCGCGGCTATGTACTTCTTGATCGCCTGCAGCGACGACCCGCCGCGCTCCTTCAGACTCTTGATGGCGGCCGTCACCATCTCAGAGGTGCGCGGGTGCGCAGGCTTGGCGCGCGGCTTCTTCGCAGACGACGCAGACTTGGCCTTCTTCGTAGTGCCGGTGGCGGCGGGTGCCGCAGCAGTCTCGTTCGTAGCCGCCTGATCTGCCATTTCGACGACGCGCGTAACACACAGCGAGAGCGAGCGGGACGGCAGGCACGCAAGCACAGCACAGCAGCAGAGCAGAGAATCGGCTGTCGCATCATGGTGTAGTGTCCTCCAGATTGACACTACTGGTGTGTGGGTGAAGTTCTGGTAGAATCGCTCTACCCTTCCTTCAACAAGTGGGACATCGGTGTCCTTCCAGGTTTTTCTTAGAGAGAGGCTTTTGGGTGTCTATGCTGCCCTGCTTCGTGGGCAATTTGATAATTGATGCTTGCTGCGGTTTTTTTTTTTTTTTTTTTTTTTTTTTTTTTTTTTTTTTTTTTTTTTTTCCGCAGCAGATGTGGCTAGGCGCTACTTGTTACGTAGCAATGTCTTCTAATCTGGTAGGGCGGCAACGTCTGCTGGCCGTCTCAGCAGGTCCGGCCAGCGTAGTGTGCGTCGCCAGTGTGGACGCTGTCCCAGATTCCTTATAAGCGGGTTGGTGGATGTACCCGCTTTGATGTAGAAGTTTGTGGCCGCTTCTTCGAACCGCCTGCGTAGCGGTTCGATGTCTGCGACCACGTGGGTGTCCTCCGTCGGGAAGTCCCTTGGGAGGTGAAGAGCTAACCTGAGAGCCCTGTTCTGCAATTTTTGCAGCCGCTCCAGGTTAGTTTGCGCCGTGTTGCCCCACACTACCGCCGCGTATTCGAGGAGAGGTCGAATTACGGACTTATATAGCGTGAGGCCGACGCAGGTAGGCAGCGTCGTAGTGGGGTTTAGCAGTGGGTAGAGGAGTCTTAGTCTACCCAGTGCTTTGCCCCTGATGCTCTCCACGTGTGGCCTCCAGGTGAGGTGCCGGTCCAGTGTGACGCCCAGGTACTTCGCAGTACCGTTCCACGGGACCGGGACGCCTCGGACCGAGACTGTGGGCGCGTCGTCCTTGACGTGTCTCGTCGCAATGACGATGGCCTGGGACTTCTCCCCATTGTAAGCCAGGCGCCATTTTTTCGCCCAGTCAGTGAGGGCGTCGGTGGCCGTCTGAAGTTTCCGCTGCAACGCCTCGACGCATCTGCTGCGGCTGTACACGGCCGTGTCGTCCGCATACAGCGCCAGGTTGACGTGGGCTGTGCGCGGTGGGTCGGCCGTGTACAGAGAGTAGAGCGTCGGCCCAACGACCGAGCCTTGAGGTACACCCGCGAGTATACGACGCTCCGTGGAGATTCCACTGTCCGCTCTGACGTGGAACGTTCTGCCCTCGAGGTAGCTCTGTAAGAGCTTCACGTGCGACACCGGGACGCCCAGGTCAAATAGTTTGAACAGGAGGCCCCGATGCCACACGGAGTCGAAGGCACGCGACACGTCGAGCAGGAGAGCGCCGAAATACTCGCGTCGGTCGATGGCACCGAACGCCTCCTCTGTTAGGCGCAGCAGCTGGTGTGTCGTGGCGTGTTGACTCCTGAAGCCAAACTGTTCGTTTGGTAGGAGTTGTTCTGCCTCGATGATCGCCCGCAGGCGGACCAGATACAGGCGTTCGAATATTTTCGAAAGTGCTGGAAGCAGGCTGATTGGCCTGTAGTTTTTCGCCCTTCGAATGTCCTTCCCTGGCTTGGGGAGGGCTACTATTTCAGCATGCTTCCAGCACGACGGGAACTGTTTGCTGAGCAGCACCTGGTTGAAGGTTGACGCGAGGACGTCGGCTGCCGCGTCTGGTAGCTGCTTCAGCATTATGTTCGTTACGTCATCTGGTCCACCTGCTTTTTTAGCATTTAGGTGACGAAGTTGCAGCTTGACTTCGTCGGCTGAGATCGGCGGAATGGCGTCTTCTACCTCGTCATACTCCGCATCGAGGAAGACGGGGAGGCGTTCTTCTACCATCTGGATGTGGGCGGCGTCTATCGGGTCGTCTACCGGAGTGAAATTCGCGGCGAACGCGTCCGCTAGGGCTTCTGCCTTCGCGTTCGGCTCGCTCACGAATTCGGCTCCCACTTGCAGCGGCGGAATCCGTTGCATACGGCGCAGGTAGCCTTTTACGGCTTTCCACGCCGAGCCGTCATCGATGTTTAGTTGCTCCACCTTGCGCGCCCACTCCTGATTGCGGTGCGTGTCTACATCGGCCTTGATATGCCGGCACAATCTATTTAATTCGCGCTTTGTGGCTCGATTTCTTGTCCTCTGCCACTCGCGCTGTAGGCGGTTCTTTTGCGCTATAGCCTCCCGGATGTGTCGTGGCAGAGGGTGTGGCCGGCAGTCGATGTTGGCGTCGTCTCTGACAGGCGTGGCCGCTGCCGCGGCGTCAACTATCGACTGCCTGATGTGTTGAAGTGCTGCGTCTGCTCCGTGTTCCGCCGCGTCCGGTGTGGCCTCAAGGGAATCGGCGACGGCGTTGCGGAACTCGTCCCAGCTGATGTCTCGTATGTCGAGCCCTCTCCGCTGTCTTGGGAGAGCGTCGGCGTCGAGGTCAAATATGACCGGTACGTGGTCGGAGGACATCTTTGGCCGCGTACCGGCCGTGACGTGCAGGCGAGCGCCCTTGATGATCATGATATCCAGGATATCCGGGTGGCCCCGGTTCCGTGGATATATTGTCGGTTCGTGAGGACCGATGACGACAGCTTCGTGGCGTTCCGCGACATGGAGTAAGCGCCGCCCGCTTGTGTTGGTCGTCCTGCTGTTCCAGACCGCATGCTTCGCGTTGAAGTCTCCCCCTAGTATGATTTTACCGGGGAGAGCCAGCAACTTGTTGCAGTCTCCCGGTAGGAGCGCTCCTCTAGGCGGTCTGTAGACAGCGACGAACGTTATGGCGCCGTGTGCCGTCTCCACTGATACGGCAGTCGCTTCTGTTTTTGCCAGTTCCGGTATTTGGACGCGGTGGTGTCGTAGCGTCCTCCGTACATATACCGCTGTGCCGCCTCCGTGTGTTTGCCTGTCGTCCCTGTAGCAGTCGTAGTTCGCTACGCCGACTCGGACGCCAGGCTTAAGCCACGTTTCGGTGACGAGACATACGTCGATGTTTTCGTCCCGTATAAGCTGCCGGAATTCGCCTGCCTGCTTAAGGAGTCCCTCGGCGTTGAAGACGCAGGCTGTTAAACTCCTTAGCGCTTCAGGCATGATGGCTGCAAGGTTGGATGGCGGATGCAACTTTCTGCACCACGGCCAGGAGCTCAGTCATCTGCTGCATCATTGTTTCCATGCAGCTGAGCATCCGTTCCACGCGGGCTTCATTGGCAGCGTTGCCGCCGACAGCATGGCGCGCGTTGGTCTCCATTTGTCCGCCATCTTGTCGGGCGCCGACAGTATGGCGGGGCGCCGTGGGACGCCGCCATCTTGGCTCCGGGAAGTCCTTCGGGCTCGCAAGGTCAGGCGCGGCTGCCGGTGGTTGGTCCGCTGCGCGTGCCGGCGGGGCCAGGAAGGCTCGCGCTGATTGGCCCGCGACGCGCTGGGTCGCTGCAGGGAGGGGAGCCTGGCGCTGCAGGGGTGCAGCGGCCGGGACTACCTGCCTGCGCGGCAGCGCTGTGGGCGGGGCAACGGCGCTTTGTCCTGCAGATGGGCCAGCTGCCGGCTGGGCTGCGGTAGGCGGAGTCTGTCCGCCATTTCTCGTCGATGCGTGCGGAGCGGGGGCTCCATTTTGTGGCGCCGCATTGTCTGCGACTTGGCGCGCTTTTGCGGTCGTTGCCCTGCCTCGGCGGCCGCCTCTCCTGTTGTTCCGCTTCTTCCGGGGCTGGGTACTGCGTTGGCGGGAACTCTGCCTTTGTGTTCCATTGTCTTCGTTCCCGCGCGCGCGATCAGCGAAGTCGAGGAGCACTGGGCAGCCACGGTAACTTGCCACGTGATTGCCTTGGCAGAGCTTGCAAGTCGGGGTGAAATCTTTGTGTGGCACCCCTTTAAGCGCGCACGACTCAGTTGAGTGTTGCTCGCCGCACTTCACGCAGTAGTCTGGCATTGCACAGTACTTACTGACGTGACCAGGTTCAAGGCAGCGGTAACATTGTGCGTAGGCCGCCTTGTTTCGCAGTTCTTCAGCTTTCACTTCCACATTGCCTATTTTTGTGAGGCTGAAGAGCTGCCTGTTGTGAGTTGTATTGCTGGCTATTACCAGCATAAGTGGGCCACGCCTGCGTGTGCGAAAAGGGCGCATTCTTACGACCTCTTCGACCACGAATCCCATGTTCTCCAGGTCCTCCTTTACTTCTGAAGGCAGGATTGTGCGTGGCAAGTGCCGAAATACTACTTTGAGCGGCTTTGTTCTTAAGGGGCTGAACGTATAGTGCGACCACTTTTTGTCCTGCACCAGCTGAGACACTTTTTGATATTCTTCAGATGTTTTGGTGCATATTTTGAAAAGTTCGTCACCAGTCACGAGCACTGTATAGTTGTCTTTACCAATGCAGAGGCTGATAGCGTTTTGCAGCTCTCTAAAATGCTCGTCAAATTTTATGACAATTGGTGGCGGCTTGCGACGCTGTTGCGCCTTGGGGATTTCAATGTCCTCCTCCTCCGCATCACTAAGGGCGCCAAAGCTGTTACTCACGTTTACAGGTGTGGTGTCCTTTGTGAGCACAGCCTTTGCAGTTTTTCTCGCGGTGGTGAAGCCGTCTTTGTCGGTCGTGTTGGTGCGGCCGCGCCTGCGGTTCTGCTTGGAGGGGAGCGGTGGAGTGTTGCTTTCCCTCCTGTATTTGTTGACTGACGGTATGTCGCCAGTCAGGCCGCGTTTCCTTGAGGTAGGCTGCTTTTGCTGCGGTGCGTCGTGCTCCATGGCCTCCTCCTCCTCGTCGCTATCCGGAAGTGGAGTAGCCAGAGCGTGGGGTAGCATCCCCACAAGCAGCTGAAGGGCTGCGTCAGAGTCACTTGGTGTGGATGTAACACCTGGATGCGACGTATCCACAGATGTCGGCGTCACGGTCGCGGTAGCACACGGCACTGCGGTAACGGCACTATCACTAAATGACGCGGACACACTGGAAATTTCGCATAAACTAGTGTCGCTCCTTAGGGGAGGAGTACTATCGGCGGCACACGATTGTGCCACCGACGTACTCGACTCTACCCTTGCGTGCAGGGACGCGGCCCTGTCCGCGGGAGTCGGCACTGTCGCTTCAGCTTGCGGCGTGGCGGAGCGCTCGGCGCGTACGTCCGTCTCGCACGGCATCGCTGACTCGAGAGCAGAGAATCACAAGGCCCAGCCAGTGTCGCGGGCGGGCGCGGACGGCCGAGGAGCGGCCGCCACTCTGCGCGCCGCCGCGCCGCGCCTCCCGCGCTTGCTACCGCCCAACGTCCGACAGCCTGTGCGGAGCAGCCCCAAACCTGCGCCACAACCGCCCGCGCCTTTCAAACCACCGAGGATGGGGCTACACACAGCCACACCACAGTCGCCAACCAGTCGCCACGGCAGCGCCGCAAACCACGGCCAAACTGCAGCTACCGCGCGCTACAGCCTGGGTCGGCCCGCCGAGAATCGCCGCCCCCGCCCAAATGCCGCCCCCACAGCCCCAGCCGACGACCCGCCACAATGGCCAAACCTTCGGCAAAACTCCCACACCGTCGCCGCGGCAGCCCGGCCAGCGCGGCCGGCGCCACAGCCACACAAGCCGAGGCGTGCGGCGATGACGGCCGTGCAAACGCGCCTCCGCCGCCCCATCGCCTTCCGTCGCCCTCCCGCCGTTTCCCGATCGGCCCGCAGCCGTCGGGCCACATCGCGCGCCGTCCTCCTCCTCTCGCCCGCCAACATTCACAGCCGTTTCTCAACAATTGCCCGCCGCAAACGGACGCCGCCTGCGCAACAGGCGCCGCCGCCCCTCGCCGCTTCCGACCCAACCCCTCGACCGAGGCAAACCGCAATCCGAATCTACAGACCAACCCAATCTGCCGTCAAGCACACACGACAGCCGACCTTACACGTTACGCGTTACACATTACGTTTACACGTCTACGTTAGGTTAGGTTAGGTGGACGTGGGTTAGGTTAAGGGGACTTGGGTTAGGTTAAGCGTCAAACTTAGGTTAAGCATTCAAACACGTCAGGCGTCAGAGGTTAGGTTAGGTTAGGTTAGGTTAGGTTAGGTTAGGTTAGGTTACACGTTAGGTTAAGGGGTCAGTGCTAGGTTAAGAAGCGTCAAACGTAGGTTAAAAAAGCGTTCAAACGTGAGGCGTGAGCCGGACAGCTTACCTTACGTAGACGTTAGGGGCTCACAGGCTGAGCTCACCTCGCCACACCACAGGTTAGGTTCGGTTCGGTTCGGTTCGCTCGGCTCAGCGTAAAGCGCCGAGGTCAGGGTTACGTTCGTTCACCTTCGGGCGCCACACTTTCGGTTGAAAGGTCGCGACGGGACGACGTCGGCAGGCACGCCGCAAACGAACAAACACGTACAGACGACGTCGGAAACCGCCGACAGACGGGGGAGCAGCACGACCACGACCAGACACCGAGCGCGAACGAGACACACGCGAACCACCCCCACCGGCCAAAGGGCACCACACAACAACCCAGAGCACCACGTGTCGACACCAGAGCAACCCGCCGCTCACGCGACATGGCTGGCACCGAAGGGCAACCGCCCGCAACTGCGCTTTCCGCGCCGGCCCGGATGCACGTCGTGCTACAACAACACCACTACCGTACACAGCCGCTGTTCACAACATCACTATCAATGGCGCGCCCGCGGCTCGCCGCCGTCGCAGTCGCAGCCCCAACGCCAGCACTTTTGCACCACCATTCACACGCACCGCAACACAGCTCGCCGACACAGCCGAACAAAACAAACACCACACAACAACAGCAACAACGCCGCCGCCTCTACTTGTGCCGGCGACCCACCCCGCCGATGGCGCACCTTTCGCCAGCCGGCAATCGACACACACGCACCCACCCACCGGGGCCCAGTGCAAAAAAAAAAAAAAACACACAAAAACAAAAAAACCAAACAACACAAACGACACGGGAAGCGCACACCGCCACTTCGCGCGCACGCCACCAACCAGTCGTCGTCTCAAAATAACAAACACAAACAAAATAAACTAACAACTAGGGCAACACAAAACAAAAACGCCTCGCACGAACCGCCCACAAAAAGGACAAGCACACGCACAGCCTCTGCTGACGACCACGACGCAGCGGCACGCTGCTCCTGTCCCGCGCCCCGCGCCCCGCGCCCCACTCGATTCACAACTCACGCGACACCGTCAACGACGGGCTCGCTTCCCGCAACCTACCACCTTTCCGCCACGACGCACAGCCCCAGCCCCACCCGACGACGCCCGTGGCAACGACTGCACTTTCACCACCGCCTCCCCCTTCCCCCCCAAAACACACACACACACACACAGCCAGCCAAAAACGCACTCGCGACCCACACATGCACGTGCATCGGCACACGCCAACCAGTCAACGTCGACAACCACACGCAAGGCTCGAAACGAAACCGGCGTCCTTCCACGTTGCCATCAAGCTACGCGACACAAGACACAAGGAACCAACACAACAGCCGGCCCCACTAATTCCCACTCTCACGCCGCAAAAAGCACACCGAAACCGCCAAACGCACGCACATTCCCCTTCGCACTGACACCACCGACCGGCTCGCTACCACACACCTCTCGGCAGCCGTTTCACGCCAATTCGCCACACCGCCCACACAGTCGACAAGCGCCCGCCCTGTACGGCACACGCAACGACGCAGCGCAGCAAAGGGCGCCCGCAACACATACCTCTCCGCCGCCCGACGCGCCAACCGCCACACCACACCGCCAGCCACTCGCAAATTGTGCACTGCCACCAGCCACACGTCCAACACGCCGCGCCGCCTCCGGCCACCCGCCAGGGGGCGCTCACGTCCGCGACAACAGCGCGGCCCGCCGGGCCGGGCCGAACCGAACCGAGCCGCCGCTGCTCTGCACTCGGCACGGCCACACCCTGCTGCAGACCGGGCTCGTCCCTCTGTACGCGTCTGCCTGCGCATCAACACAACACGACCTTTTTTTTTTTTTTTTTTTGTTTTCTTCTTTCTTTCTTTCTTTCTTTCTTTCTTTCTTTCTTTGGCCCTCTCTCCTTCCCGCCATGGCGGTTACGGCACCGCCTGCAGCGGCAGATTTTTTGCGCCCACACGCCTACTCCTACCACCATTAACCTTGCCCTGCCCTGCCCTGCCCTGCCCATCAACGTCGCAGTCGAACCGACGCTTGCCAACACACTGCCCACGTTCCTTTCTCTTTTCGGCCTACGCCCATTACGCGCCGCCGCCACAGCACCTTCCCTTCCCACAACACACCGACGTCATCACACGCACCCAAAACAGGGGCCACGACCGTGTTCCTCGCCCACTCCCATCCCGCACGGTACGCACATTCCCAACTACTACCGCGCACCCTCCCTTTCCAATCTGTGTGTCTCTGTGTCTGTGTCCTGCCCGCGCGTGACGCCTCTCAACATCCGCCGTCCCCCGTCCCGTTTTCGCCCCCATGCCGTCGTCGCGCCGCCTCCTCCCCGTCCACCGCCGCCCCTGTCCGCCCCGCACCACACCATACACCGCTGCTTGTCCCGGCCGTTGCCACCAAAGGCGCCGACCGCAAACGCGCCACGCCGCAGCCCCCGTGCGTCTCGCGCTCGCTTGCATCTCCGTGCCGACGCTGCCTCTCTTCCCACTCGCACTCGACCTCGACAACACAGTCTTTGGCTCCGCCACTGCGTGTTCCGGTGGTACGCACGCTGCAACACGTATGTATTCATTACCAGAGCGATGGCGAGGCATGACAGCATCTCTGTCTGACCAGAGAGTTCTTTATCGCTGCTAGTCGGCGCTTGGACCGCGCCAGACGACAGTAGTGGCACGCACCGGGTCGCCAGGAACAGTTGTTATATATATTGTAGCGCGAGTCGGGAGAGGTAGTAGTCGGTCGACAGTAGTAGCGGGTGGACGGTTGTACTGAGCGGGCGTCGGCGGCGTGCTCTGCTCGTCTCGCGACTCTGGTCACGGTTCGGGACGATGTATAGTATATTGTGTTATAATCAAAAAGGTGGTGTGACGCTGCATTGCGCAAATCTGATAACGTATGTTCATTGTACCTCTTTTGTTCAACAACAAAAGCCCCACTATTACCTTTTTTCGAAAGTAACTTTTGTCTCTTAACGAAAAACATTCACTTTTTAAAGACTACTTCCTATGGCATTTCCCTCCAAGGAGTGCAATTAATTACCAGCCAGCACTCATTCATTGCACACAGCTGTGTAAGGGGTATCTACAATTGAGGAGCGGATATAAATGCAATTTTTTGTTTTTTTTTTTTTTGTGTGTGTGTTGTAACCTCCCAGCAAAATTTAAAATAATGGACAATGTTATTTACGGATGCTAATGGACATTGCGCTAATTGTAACCTCGCCCACAATGAGAGGTCTTGAAAATGGCAACAAAAATGTGAAATTCGCAATCAGACTCAAATATAAAGTCTTCACACAACATTTACAAAAGTCCGTTCAGTGACAAGAAACTTCAATTAAACCGAAATATCGGTCTTTGGCCCTGTGCAAAACAATCAGAATTAAAGTCTTACCTCCGAATAAATGGATGTCACATTTCTGCTCTGGTTGTTGCGCAGCGCTTGGAGGAACTGCATTGCAAATAATAATATTCTCTTTTTTTGTGATTTTAGTGACATTTTTCTTCAAAGAAGTGGAACGAACTCTTTAGTTCAATAAAAAATTAAATGTTTGAAAAATGCTTTTGAAATAAAAATTATTATTGGGGAACTTGTTGGAGAATAATTACAATTTTTCATTATCTAATGATTATATTAATTAACAGTATACCTTATTCACCATCTCGACCAGTGTTGCCGACCGCCTACATCACACAACCGCACTCGGCTGCTACTACTGACCGACCGCTCTGCATGACGACTATTAGCGTACTGCACGCGACGACTACTGACAGAGTACAGCCCTCAACTACACAGAGCTACGGACTCGCAACGACTACTGACAGACTGACTGACTGAGAACCGCTCGCAACACTCGCGCAGTCCAGCGCAAACTCTCTGGTCACAGATGCTACAATGTCTCGCCATCGCTACTATGTTACATACGTGTTTCAGTGTCTTTTTCATTGGGGTAACGATCTTTGGCTCTTTTTATTCTGAATACAGGGCCAAAGGTCAACGCTGCTGCCCTTATACAATTTATCAGGTTTCATTATGTCTGTTGCAATGTTACATACGGTTCACTCTTTCATTAATATTATCGTTGGGTTTGTTTTGTAGGGACGTTAACATTCTGGCACATTTTTATTATCATCGGACTCTCTGCTATTTGTGCAGGGAGGTTATACCTGGGTCCATTTCCATTTCCATTTACATTTTAATATTGATAGACTTTTTGTTTTCTTTTTTGTTTCTTGTTGTTTTTCCTTCTTTTTTTTTGTTGTTTTTTTTTTTTTTTTTTTTGTTTTGTTTTTCCCGCTCTCACCACCACCGCCGCATCACGCCTTCCGTTTTCTTGGTTTCTTTTCTGTTCTTCAACTGCTTCAACATCACCGCGCCCCATTTCCACACCACAGCCATCAGCCTCCAAGACGGGCGGGCGCAGTGTGCCATTTCCGGCGCACAAGCACACCCGTACGGTACTCTCCTCGCCCCCACGCCACCAACAACACAGCGACCACGCGGCTTTCAGGCATGGCACGGCACGGCACGGCACCGGCGAAATGCGCCGCCCCCGCCCCTCCGCGCATCCGTCCGTCTCGCCACGTTCACTGACAGCCGCGTCTGCGGCTACACCACGACAACCACAACACAACACCGCTCCCCTCCCTGGCAACTCACATTGTTTTTCTCCTCCTCTTTTGCACAAACCACAACGCCGAGCACAGGCGCAAGCCACCCACACCGCGCCCCTCCCCGTCCCGTCTTTGGCCGCCGCTCCTCGTTTCCTCGTTTGCCCCCTCCCATCTCCCGAAATGCCATGCCAGCAGCGTTACGCATGCCCCTCCCCTGTCCACACAACACTACCGCCTAACGAACAGCCTTTTCCGGGCCACATCCAGGGCACGCCCACCTCCAAACACTGCCAATTCACGGACGCACGCACACACACACACACACACTCACTTTCTCGACACCTTTCTGTACGGAGGGTGCGTCATCTCGACCGTGACAGAGTGACGGCAACTATCGACGATCCATTTCCCCCCACTGGTAAAACATGTCCACTAACACCTACATACATCATTCAAGTACACAGACAATAGCATACACACAATGGGAGGGCACACGAACATGGACGGCACGGCACTGTCATACACTCTTCCTCAGAACCATATCAACAAACGTTACGTACATCCGGGAAAGCGAAAGCGAAAGCGAAAGCAAAAGCAAAGGCAAAGCCCAATGCAGCCGTCAAAGGTAACGTTCACCACGGCAGACACTTGCAGCCGCGCCGCCGTTAAACGCATTTCAGTGCGGCTCCAATACGCCTCCCACACGGGAACGTTCCGTTGCTCTACGAATGCGTTTCTCCCCTTTTTCCCTTCCTCTCTCTTTTGCCCCCCGTCCTTGCACTCTTGCCTCATTCCTCACGTTCTGCCCAGACATTCGACCGATCAAAGTCAACCTTTCGTTACCGTTCTCAGCGCGACGGTGTACAACAGTATGACGGGTGTGCCCAAGACTTCGGTTCAGTTGCGTGACGCCGGTCTATCGCGCCGATCGACAGTTACTCAGGGGGCGACGGATCGGACCACGTCACCGACACACAAAACACTTTCAAACAAACAAATACATACCGGATGGACACAGACAAACACGTGTACAGACATTCGCCAAACAAACGACCGCCGCCGCCGCCGCCGTCGTCGTCTAGCGTGCATCTTGAATGACGACATCGGTGTGCGTGCGTCGTACGCAATCAGTCAGACACGGCTATCAAACATCAGAGTCGAATGGTACATCATCGTGCGTGTCGCCGTACACGTACAGTACAATACAACAACAATGCGTCTTAATGGCACGTTCATTTCAACGTCACTCACACACCTCCACGCTGCAGTTACGTCGCACCATTGTCAAACTCGGCGTACAGCAAAGGGAATAGTGGGCGGCAAAAAAAACCAAACAAAAACATTTCACATTTCACCCTCGCCATGTATGATGTGCAAAAAAACAAACCCGCAAACGGCCGTCGTTACGGTGACACAAAAGTCGCCGATCACACTGTCCCCCCTCGCAGACGGGTAACACACACACACACACACACACCAACAACACCAATGGGTCAAAAACCACGCCAACGAGGCGTGCCACCATTCCACGCCACGGCGACCAACCTCGTGGCCGTACCCCGCGCAACACGCTTTGACGCGCCCCCCCACCCACAATCAAAATGCACACATACATCACAGCCGTCCACACAAACAACAACAACAATTCCGCCCTTCCCGCAAAAGGCAAGTTGGTGGCCCTGAAAAGGGCCGTTTTGCCGCTCTCGCAACGGAGGAGCCTTCTCCATCCTTCCTTCCATTCCAGAGCCACCTCCTTACTTGGAGCTCGTGTACTTGGTCACCGCCTTCGTGCCCTCGCTCACGGCGTGCTTGGCCAGCTCGCCAGGCAGCAACAGCCGCACAGCGGTCTGGATCTCGCGGGACGTGATGGTCGAGCGCTTGTTGTAGTGCGCCAGGCGAGAAGCCTCGGCCGCAATGCGCTCGAAAATGTCGTTCACGAAGCTGTTCATGATGCTCATCGCCTTCGACGAGATGCCCGTGTCAGGGTGCACCTGCTTCAGCACCTTGTAGATGTAGATGGCATAGCTCTCCTTCCTCTTGCGCTTCTTCTTCTTGTCGCCCTTCGAAATGTTCTTCTGCGCCTTGCCAGCCTTCTTGGCGGCCTTCCCGCTAGTCTTGGGCGGCATCTCGAACCAACGTACGGCAGCAGCAACACCAGTAGCAAGCGCTCCGCTCTAGTCAGCGTCTCCCCACACAGTGGCACCCGCCGCCAGCCGCCGCCGCACCTTTACCAGCTCGCCCTGTTGCGGCCGCCGACCAATGGGGCGCGCGCGCAACCGGCCGCCGCACCCGAGCCCATAAAGCACCCCCACCCCGGCTGCGCCGGCACGCACTCCGCTGCTCGACTCGCTGCCGCTCGCACCGGTCGTTTTCGTTTCCGTTTCGTGTGCACCGTCGCTAGCCCATCGCCATGTCCGGACGCGGAAAGGGAGGCAAAGTCAAGGGCAAGTCAAAGTCCCGCTCAAGCAGGGCTGGGCTCCAGTTCCCGGTCGGCAGAATCCACCGCCTCCTGCGCAAGGGAAACTACGCAGAGCGCGTCGGCGCCGGGGCGCCCGTCTACCTCGCCGCCGTCATGGAGTACCTCGCGGCTGAGGTGCTCGAGCTGGCCGGAAACGCGGCCCGCGACAACAAGAAGACGCGCATCATCCCGCGCCACCTGCAGCTTGCCATCCGCAACGACAAGGAGCTCAACAAGCTCCTGTCGGGCGTCACCATCGCACAGGGTGGTGTCCTGCCCAACATCCAGGCCGTCCTGCTGCCAAAGAAGACCGAGAAGAAGGCCTAAAGGAGGCCAGGCAATCGCAGCGCCGCGTGCTCCCCTGCACGCAACGCGCTTTGCCGGCTCGGCCCACAACAATCGGCCCTTTTCAGGGCCACCACACACACCTACGTCCAAAGCAAAATTTCAGTCGTCCTCGCCGCACCTTGTTTTGTTTTAACTTTGCACTGTCACAGCACAGCCGCCGCCGGCGCACGTCCGCCATCTTGTCGTCCACACAGCCCGTGTGGCCCAACACACATTTTGCACGGTCGCAGTCGCCTTCCAAACCGACAACGGCAGCAATAATGACCATTGTTAAAGGGAGGCGTGTCGACACACCGCCCTCCACTCCCGCGCGCAACGGCCGTCGACACGAACGAAACAGCTGATCCGGCCGCCTATGCCCACACGCCTTGCCTCGGAAACCCCAACGCCGCCGCAAACAAACACACAGAGACAAACCACGCAAGCAAATAATCACCGCCTCTCGCACAACAACACACAGCCCGCCATCTCCGTCGCGATCGATACAAAGACACACAATAACAAACACACAAACGAAGCAGCTCCACACACAGCCAGCCACATGACACGTTTCCTTTCCTTCTCCCCTCCCAGTCACATCACGTCGCTCAAACGGAAAGAAAGAAAGAAACAAACAACACAGCGCACACACGCAGCAACAACACAGACTCTTTCGCACTTTTCAACTTCCGAACAGTGTGGTGGCCCTGAAAAGGGCCGTTTTCTAGTCTCTCCCACCCACAAGCACGGCCGCGGGAAGGCCAGCGCCCGCTGCGACGCAGCCTAACCGCCGAAACCGTACAGGGTGCGCCCCTGCCTCTTCAGGGCGTACACCACGTCCATGGCCGTCACAGTCTTGCGCTTGGCGTGCTCAGTGTACGTCACCGCGTCGCGGATCACGTTCTCCAGGAACACCTTCAGCACCCCGCGGGTCTCCTCGTAGATCAGACCAGAGATGCGCTTCACGCCGCCCCTGCGAGCCAGGCGGCGGATGGCGGGCTTCGTGATGCCCTGGATGTTGTCGCGCAACACCTTGCGGTGCCGCTTGGCGCCACCCTTGCCGAGCCCCTTTCCTCCCTTGCCGCGGCCTGTCATCCTTCCTTCCTCGGGCAAAGCAAAACGTGCACAAACAGCACCTGCAGCGGCTGGCGAGTCGGCTACGGTCTGCGCCCAGCGCGCCCGCCGCCCCCCTATATAGACTCTGGCCCGCCCTCCCCCCACCACGCGCAACCGAGGGCATATAAGCGCAGCACGGAGGCGCGCGGGCCCGTTGTCAAGGCAGCACCGGACGCCGCGCCGCACCTAACCTCCACGCACGCCGCTCCGCTACCGCTACCGCCATGGCCCGCACAAAGCAAACGGCCCGCAAGTCCACCGGCGGAAAGGCGCCGCGCAAACAGCTCGCCACCAAGGCGGCGAGGAAGAGCGCGCCCGCCACCGGAGGCGTCAAGAAGCCCCACCGCTACAGGCCGGGCACCGTCGCCCTGCGAGAAATCAGGCGCTACCAGAAGAGCACAGAGCTGCTCATCCGCAAGCTGCCATTCCAGCGCCTAGTGCGCGAGATCGCCCAGGACTTCAAGACCGACCTGCGCTTCCAGAGCTCCGCAGTCATGGCCCTGCAGGAGGCCAGCGAGGCCTACCTCGTCGGCCTCTTCGAAGACACCAACCTGTGCGCAATCCACGCCAAGCGCGTCACCATCATGCCCAAGGACATCCAGCTCGCGCGCCGCATCCGCGGCGAGCGCGCCTAAACCGCGCCGCGGCACCGCACCGCACAAACAAAAACGGCCCTTTTCAGGGCCACTAACATCTCTCCGTCGCGAGCAAACTTTGTCGGTCGCCTGCCTCTCGCCCCGCAACCCAAAAACAAAAACCACCACTTCCCGTCCGTCCGCCACACCCGCTCACTCTGCCTGCCTGCTAGCAGCGCGCAACAATCACACATCATCCCTCCCCGGCGCTCAAAGCGCACAATACCCAACGGCCGACGTCACACCGCACGGGTGGCTGGCCGGCCGCCGCTTTCGTTTCGAAAACAAAAAAACCCGCACTCCACTCCGACGGCCAACGGCCAGGCAGGCGCGCTCGCTCGCTCGCTCTACACGCCACCGAAATCCCCGCCGACTCCTTCCGCATCTCAACGTGCCCCCCGTTGCAAAACATAACACACACACACACAAAGGAACAAAACAAAACAAAGACCAGACACGACTCGACAAGACAGACATCCGAGAAGAACGAACGCAGGCAAGCCAACCAACGTATTCAAACAAAACAACGTGACAGAAAACCAACCGTCGGCCGCCGCCACAAACACGGCGACAATCAACCACGACAACAACAACAACAACAACACCGCTTACCGCTACCGCCGCCCACACCCGCCACCGACCCCCGCAATCCAACCACCACGGCACGCAAACAGCATCCCCACGGGCATACAGAAACGCCAGACAGACACCCACACCAAACGCAACACGACAATCAAAACCTTCCCCGACGTGCTTTGATGGCCCTGAGAAGGGCCGTTTTGGGCCGCGCGTCTCTTGCGCGCCACTAGACGACGACGGGGGGTGGGGACGACGGAGTCAAGCGCCAAACCCTTCCATTCCCATCTCTTTCTCCTCTACTCTACTTCTTCTTCTTGGGCGAAGCCTTCGCCTTAGACGGCGTCGTCGCCTTCTTCGGGCGCGGCGCCTTCGGCTTCTTCGTCGGAACCTTGGCGGCCTTCTTCGCCTTCGACGGCGACTTGGCCTTGGCCGGCTTGGCCGCAGCCGCCTTCTTCGCACCCGCGGGAGCGGCCGACGCCGCAGACGCCTTCTTGGCGGCGCCCGCCTTCCGACCGGTCGCCGCCTTCACGCCACCAGCCTTCTTTGCGCCGGCCGCACGGGCGCCCTTCTTCTCCTTGCTGGCCGGAGCGGCGCGCTTCTTCTTGGCACCGCCAGCACGGGCCTTGCCGCCCTCGGCCGCCCCCCCGCCGCCGGCGCCGGCAAGCTTGAACGAGCCGGACGCGCCCTTCCCCTTCGTCTGCACCAGCTCGCCCGCCACGACGGCCGACTTGAGGTACTTCTTGATAAACGGCGCCAGCTTCTCCGCGTCCAGCTTGTAGTGCGCGGCTATGTACTTCTTGATCGCCTGCAGCGACGACCCGCCGCGCTCCTTCAGACTCTTGATGGCGGCCGTCACCATCTCAGAGGTGCGCGGGTGCGCAGGCTTGGCGCGCGGCTTCTTCGCAGACGACGCAGACTTGGCCTTCTTCGTAGTGCCGGTGGCGGCGGGTGCCGCAGCAGTCTCGTTCGTAGCCGCCTGATCTGCCATTTCGACGACGCGCGTAACACACAGCGAGAGCGAGCGGGACGGCAGGCACGCAAGCACAGCACAGCAGCAGAGCAGAGAATCACAAGGCCCAGCCAGTGTCGCGGGCGGGCGCGGACGGCCGAGAGAGCGGCCGCCACTCTGCGCGCCGCCGCGCCGCGCCTCCCGCGCTTGCTACCGCCCAACGTCCGACAGCCTGTGCGGAGCAGCCCCAAACCTGCGCCACAACCGCCCGCGCCTTTCAAACCACCGAGGATGGGGCTACACACAGCCACACCACAGTCGCCAACCAGTCGCCACGGCAGCGCCGCAAACCACGGCCAAACTGCAGCTACCGCGCGCTACAGCCTGGGTCGGCCCGCCGAGAATCGCCGCCCCCGCCCAAATGCCGCCCCCACAGCCCCAGCCGACGACCCGCCACAATGGCCAAACCTTCGGCAAAACTCCCACACCGTCGCCGCGGCAGCCCGGCCAGCGCGGCCGGCGCCACAGCCACACAAGCCGAGGCGTGCGGCGATGACGGCCGTGCAAACGCGCCTCCGCCGCCCCATCGCCTTCCGTCGCCCTCCCGCCGTTTCCCGATCGGCCCGCAGCCGTCGGGCCACATCGCGCGCCGTCCTCCTCCTCTCGCCCGCCAACATTCACAGCCGTTTCTCAACAATTGCCCGCCGCAAACGGACGCCGCCTGCGCAACAGGCGCCGCCGCCCCTCGCCGCTTCCGACCCAACCCCTCGACCGAGGCAAACCGCAATCCGAATCTACAGACCAACCCAATCTGCCGTCAAGCACACACGACAGCCGACCTTACACGTTACGCGTTACACATTACGTTTACACGTCTACGTTAGGTTAGGTTAGGTGGACGTGGGTTAGGTTAAGGGGACTTGGGTTAGGTTAAGCGTCAAACTTAGGTTAAGCATTCAAACACGTCAGGCGTCAGAGGTTAGGTTAGGTTAGGTTAGGTTAGGTTAGGTTAGGTTAGGTTACACGTTAGGTTAAGGGGTCAGTGCTAGGTTAAGAAGCGTCAAACGTAGGTTAAAAAAGCGTTCAAACGTGAGGCGTGAGCCGGACAGCTTACCTTACGTAGACGTTAGGGGCTCACAGGCTGAGCTCACCTCGCCACACCACAGGTTAGGTTCGGTTCGGTTCGGTTCGCTCGGCTCAGCGTAAAGCGCCGAGGTCAGGGTTACGTTCGTTCACCTTCGGGCGCCACACTTTCGGTTGAAAGGTCGCGACGGGACGACGTCGGCAGGCACGCCGCAAACGAACAAACACGTACAGACGACGTCGGAAACCGCCGACAGACGGGGGAGCAGCACGACCACGACCAGACACCGAGCGCGAACGAGACACACGCGAACCACCCCCACCGGCCAAAGGGCACCACACAACAACCCAGAGCACCACGTGTCGACACCAGAGCAACCCGCCGCTCACGCGACATGGCTGGCACCGAAGGGCAACCGCCCGCAACTGCGCTTTCCGCGCCGGCCCGGATGCACGTCGTGCTACAACAACACCACTACCGTACACAGCCGCTGTTCACAACATCACTATCAATGGCGCGCCCGCGGCTCGCCGCCGTCGCAGTCGCAGCCCCAACGCCAGCACTTTTGCACCACCATTCACACGCACCGCAACACAGCTCGCCGACACAGCCGAACAAAACAAACACCACACAACAACAGCAACAACGCCGCCGCCTCTACTTGTGCCGGCGACCCACCCCGCCGATGGCGCACCTTTCGCCAGCCGGCAATCGACACACACGCACCCACCCACCGGGGCCCAGTGCAAAAAAAAAAAAAAAACACACAAAAACAAAAAAACCAAACAACACAAACGACATGGGAAGCGCACACCGCCACTTCGCGCGCACGCCACCAACCAGTCGTCGTCTCAAAATAACAAACACAAACAAAATAAACTAACAACTAGGGCAACACAAAACAAAAACGCCTCGCACGAACCGCCCACAAAAAGGACAAGCACACGCACAGCCTCTGCTGACGACCACGACGCAGCGGCACGCTGCTCCTGTCCCGCGCCCCGCGCCCCGCGCCCCACTCGATTCACAACTCACGCGACACCGTCAACGACGGGCTCGCTTCCCGCAACCTACCACCTTTCCGCCACGACGCACAGCCCCAGCCCCACCCGACGACGCCCGTGGCAACGACTGCACTTTCACCACCGCCTCCCCCTTCCCCCCCAAAACACACACACACACACACAGCCAGCCAAAAACGCACTCGCGACCCACACATGCACGTGCATCGGCACACGCCAACCAGTCAACGTCGACAACCACACGCAAGGCTCGAAACGAAACCGGCGTCCTTCCACGTTGCCATCAAGCTACGCGACACAAGACACAAGGAACCAACACAACAGCCGGCCCCACTAATTCCCACTCTCACGCCGCAAAAAGCACACCGAAACCGCCAAACGCACGCACATTCCCCTTCGCACTGACACCACCGACCGGCTCGCTACCACACACCTCTCGGCAGCCGTTTCACGCCAATTCGCCACACCGCCCACACAGTCGACAAGCGCCCGCCCTGTACGGCACACGCAACGACGCAGCGCAGCAAAGGGCGCCCGCAACACATACCTCTCCGCCGCCCGACGCGCCAACCGCCACACCACACCGCCAGCCACTCGCAAATTGTGCACTGCCACCAGCCACACGTCCAACACGCCGCGCCGCCTCCGGCCACCCGCCAGGGGGCGCTCACGTCCGCGACAACAGCGCGGCCCGCCGGGCCGGGCCGAACCGAACCGAGCCGCCGCTGCTCTGCACTCGGCACGGCCACACCCTGCTGCAGACCGGGCTCGTCCCTCTGTACGCGTCTGCCTGCGCATCAACACAACACGACCTTTTTTTTTTTTTTTTTTTGTTTTCTTCTTTCTTTCTTTCTTTCTTTCTTTCTTTCTTTCTTTGGCCCTCTCTCCTTCCCGCCATGGCGGTTACGGCACCGCCTGCAGCGGCAGATTTTTTGCGCCCACACGCCTACTCCTACCACCATTAACCTTGCCCTGCCCTGCCCTGCCCTGCCCATCAACGTCGCAGTCGAACCGACGCTTGCCAACACACTGCCCACGTTCCTTTCTCTTTTCGGCCTACGCCCATTACGCGCCGCCGCCACAGCACCTTCCCTTCCCACAACACACCGACGTCATCACACGCACCCAAAACAGGGGCCACGACCGTGTTCCTCGCCCACTCCCATCCCGCACGGTACGCACATTCCCAACTACTACCGCGCACCCTCCCTTTCCAATCTGTGTGTCTCTGTGTCTGTGTCCTGCCCGCGCGTGACGCCTCTCAACATCCGCCGTCCCCCGTCCCGTTTTCGCCCCCATGCCGTCGTCGCGCCGCCTCCTCCCCGTCCACCGCCGCCCCTGTCCGCCCCGCACCACACCATACACCGCTGCTTGTCCCGGCCGTTGCCACCAAAGGCGCCGACCGCAAACGCGCCACGCCGCAGCCCCCGTGCGTCTCGCGCTCGCTTGCATCTCCGTGCCGACGCTGCCTCTCTTCCCACTCGCACTCGACCTCGACAACACAGTCTTTGGCTCCGCCACTGCGTGTTCCGGTGGTACGCACGCTGCAACACGTATGTATTCATTACCAGAGCGATGGCGAGGCATGACAGCATCTCTGTCTGACCAGAGAGTTCTTTATCGCTGCTAGTCGGCGCTTGGACCGCGCCAGACGACAGTAGTGGCACGCACCGGGTCGCCAGGAACAGTTGTTATATATATTGTAGCGCGAGTCGGGAGAGGTAGTAGTCGGTCGACAGTAGTAGCGGGTGGACGGTTGTACTGAGCGGGCGTCGGCGGCGTGCTCTGCTCGTCTCGCGACTCTGGTCACGGTTCGGGACGATGTATAGTATATTGTGTTATAATCAAAAAGGTGGTGTGACGCTGCATTGCGCAAATCTGATAACGTATGTTCATTGTACCTCTTTTGTTCAACAACAAAAGCCCCACTATTACCTTTTTTCGAAAGTAACTTTTGTCTCTTAACGAAAAACATTCACTTTTTAAAGACTACTTCCTATGGCATTTCCCTCCAAGGAGTGCAATTAATTACCAGCCAGCACTCATTCATTGCACACAGCTGTGTAAGGGGTATCTACAATTGAGGAGCGGATATAAATGCAATTTTTTGTTTTTTTTTTTTTTGTGTGTGTGTTGTAACCTCCCAGCAAAATTTAAAATAATGGACAATGTTATTTACGGATGCTAATGGACATTGCGCTAATTGTAACCTCGCCCACAATGAGAGGTCTTGAAAATGGCAACAAAAATGTGAAATTCGCAATCAGACTCAAATATAAAGTCTTCACACAACATTTACAAAAGTCCGTTCAGTGACAAGAAACTTCAATTAAACCGAAATATCGGTCTTTGGCCCTGTGCAAAACAATCAGAATTAAAGTCTTACCTCCGAATAAATGGATGTCACATTTCTGCTCTGGTTGTTGCGCAGCGCTTGGAGGAACTGCATTGCAAATAATAATATTCTCTTTTTTTGTGATTTTAGTGACATTTTTCTTCAAAGAAGTGGAACGAACTCTTTAGTTCAATAAAAAATTAAATGTTTGAAAAATGCTTTTGAAATAAAAATTATTATTGGGGAACTTGTTGGAGAATAATTACAATTTTTCATTATCTAATGATTATATTAATTAACAGTATACCTTATTCACCATCTCGACCAGTGTTGCCGACCGCCTACATCACACAACCGCACTCGGCTGCTACTACTGACCGACCGCTCTGCATGACGACTATTAGCGTACTGCACGCGACGACTACTGACAGAGTACAGCCCTCAACTACACAGAGCTACGGACTCGCAACGACTACTGACAGACTGACTGACTGAGAACCGCTCGCAACACTCGCGCAGTCCAGCGCAAACTCTCTGGTCACAGATGCTACAATGTCTCGCCATCGCTACTATGTTACATACGTGTTTCAGTGTCTTTTTCATTGGGGTAACGATCTTTGGCTCTTTTTATTCTGAATACAGGGCCAAAGGTCAACGCTGCTGCCCTTATACAATTTATCAGGTTTCATTATGTCTGTTGCAATGTTACATACGGTTCACTCTTTCATTAATATTATCGTTGGGTTTGTTTTGTAGGGACGTTAACATTCTGGCACATTTTTATTATCATCGGACTCTCTGCTATTTGTGCAGGGAGGTTATACCTGGGTCCATTTCCATTTCCATTTACATTTTAATATTGATAGACTTTTTGTTTTCTTTTTTGTTTCTTGTTGTTTTTCCTTCTTTTTTTTTTGTTGTTTTTTTTTTTTTTTTTTTTGTTTTGTTTTTCCCGCTCTCACCACCACCGCCGCATCACGCCTTCCGTTTTCTTGGTTTCTTTTCTGTTCTTCAACTGCTTCAACATCACCGCGCCCCATTTCCACACCACAGCCATCAGCCTCCAAGACGGGCGGGCGCAGTGTGCCATTTCCGGCGCACAAGCACACCCGTACGGTACTCTCCTCGCCCCCACGCCACCAACAACACAGCGACCACGCGGCTTTCAGGCATGGCACGGCACGGCACGGCACCGGCGAAATGCGCCGCCCCCGCCCCTCCGCGCATCCGTCCGTCTCGCCACGTTCACTGACAGCCGCGTCTGCGGCTACACCACGACAACCACAACACAACACCGCTCCCCTCCCTGGCAACTCACATTGTTTTTCTCCTCCTCTTTTGCACAAACCACAACGCCGAGCACAGGCGCAAGCCACCCACACCGCGCCCCTCCCCGTCCCGTCTTTGGCCGCCGCTCCTCGTTTCCTCGTTTGCCCCCTCCCATCTCCCGAAATGCCATGCCAGCAGCGTTACGCATGCCCCTCCCCTGTCCACACAACACTACCGCCTAACGAACAGCCTTTTCCGGGCCACATCCAGGGCACGCCCACCTCCAAACACTGCCAATTCACGGACGCACGCACACACACACACACACACTCACTTTCTCGACACCTTTCTGTACGGAGGGTGCGTCATCTCGACCGTGACAGAGTGACGGCAACTATCGACGATCCATTTCCCCCCACTGGTAAAACATGTCCACTAACACCTACATACATCATTCAAGTACACAGACAATAGCATACACACAATGGGAGGGCACACGAACATGGACGGCACGGCACTGTCATACACTCTTCCTCAGAACCATATCAACAAACGTTACGTACATCCGGGAAAGCGAAAGCGAAAGCAAAAGCAAAGGCAAAGCCCAATGCAGCCGTCAAAGGTAACGTTCACCACGGCAGACACTTGCAGCCGCGCCGCCGTTAAACGCATTTCAGTGCGGCTCCAATACGCCTCCCACACGGGAACGTTCCGTTGCTCTACGAATGCGTTTCTCCCCTTTTTCCCTTCCTCTCTCTTTTGCCCCCCGTCCTTGCACTCTTGCCTCATTCCTCACGTTCTGCCCAGACATTCGACCGATCAAAGTCAACCTTTCGTTACCGTTCTCAGCGCGACGGTGTACAACAGTATGACGGGTGTGCCCAAGACTTCGGTTCAGTTGCGTGACGCCGGTCTATCGCGCCGATCGACAGTTACTCAGGGGGCGACGGATCGGACCACGTCACCGACACACAAAACACTTTCAAACAAACAAATACATACCGGATGGACACAGACAAACACGTGTACAGACATTCGCCAAACAAACGACCGCCGCCGCCGCCGCCGTCGTCGTCTAGCGTGCATCTTGAATGACGACATCGGTGTGCGTGCGTCGTACGCAATCAGTCAGACACGGCTATCAAACATCAGAGTCGAATGGTACATCATCGTGCGTGTCGCCGTACACGTACAGTACAATACAACAACAATGCGTCTTAATGGCACGTTCATTTCAACGTCACTCACACACCTCCACGCTGCAGTTACGTCGCACCATTGTCAAACTCGGCGTACAGCAAAGGGAATAGTGGGCGGCAAAAAAAACCAAACAAAAACATTTCACATTTCACATTTCACCCTCGCCATGTATGATGTGCAAAAAAACAAACCCGCAAACGGCCGTCGTTACGGTGACACAAAAGTCGCCGATCACACTGTCCCCCCTCGCAGACGGGTAACACACACACACACACACACACCAACAACACCAATGGGTCAAAAACCACGCCAACGAGGCGTGCCACCATTCCACGCCACGGCGACCAACCTCGTGGCCGTACCCCGCGCAACACGCTTTGACGCGCCCCCCCACCCACAATCAAAATGCACACATACATCACAGCCGTCCACACAAACAACAACAACAATTCCGCCCTTCCCGCAAAAGGCAAGTTGGTGGCCCTGAAAAGGGCCGTTTTGCCGCTCTCGCAACGGAGGAGCCTTCTCCATCCTTCCTTCCATTCCAGAGCCACCTCCTTACTTGGAGCTCGTGTACTTGGTCACCGCCTTCGTGCCCTCGCTCACGGCGTGCTTGGCCAGCTCGCCAGGCAGCAACAGCCGCACAGCGGTCTGGATCTCGCGGGACGTGATGGTCGAGCGCTTGTTGTAGTGCGCCAGGCGAGAAGCCTCGGCCGCAATGCGCTCGAAAATGTCGTTCACGAAGCTGTTCATGATGCTCATCGCCTTCGACGAGATGCCCGTGTCAGGGTGCACCTGCTTCAGCACCTTGTAGATGTAGATGGCATAGCTCTCCTTCCTCTTGCGCTTCTTCTTCTTGTCGCCCTTCGAAATGTTCTTCTGCGCCTTGCCAGCCTTCTTGGCGGCCTTCCCGCTAGTCTTGGGCGGCATCTCGAACCAACGTACGGCAGCAGCAACACCAGTAGCAAGCGCTCCGCTCTAGTCAGCGTCTCCCCACACAGTGGCACCCGCCGCCAGCCGCCGCCGCACCTTTACCAGCTCGCCCTGTTGCGGCCGCCGACCAATGGGGCGCGCGCGCAACCGGCCGCCGCACCCGAGCCCATAAAGCACCCCCACCCCGGCTGCGCCGGCACGCACTCCGCTGCTCGACTCGCTGCCGCTCGCACCGGTCGTTTTCGTTTCCGTTTCGTGTGCACCGTCGCTAGCCCATCGCCATGTCCGGACGCGGAAAGGGAGGCAAAGTCAAGGGCAAGTCAAAGTCCCGCTCAAGCAGGGCTGGGCTCCAGTTCCCGGTCGGCAGAATCCACCGCCTCCTGCGCAAGGGAAACTACGCAGAGCGCGTCGGCGCCGGGGCGCCCGTCTACCTCGCCGCCGTCATGGAGTACCTCGCGGCTGAGGTGCTCGAGCTGGCCGGAAACGCGGCCCGCGACAACAAGAAGACGCGCATCATCCCGCGCCACCTGCAGCTTGCCATCCGCAACGACGAGGAGCTCAACAAGCTCCTGTCGGGCGTCACCATCGCACAGGGTGGTGTCCTGCCCAACATCCAGGCCGTCCTGCTGCCAAAGAAGACCGAGAAGAAGGCCTAAAGGAGGCCAGGCAATCGCAGCGCCGCGTGCTCCCCTGCACGCAACGCGCTTTGCCGGCTCGGCCCACAACAATCGGCCCTTTTCAGGGCCACCACACACACCTACGTCCAAAGCAAAATTTCAGTCGTCCTCGCCGCACCTTGTTTTGTTTTAACTTTGCACTGTCACAGCACAGCCGCCGCCGGCGCACGTCCGCCATCTTGTCGTCCACACAGCCCGTGTGGCCCAACACACACACACACACACACACACATTTTGCACGGTCGCAGTCGCCTTCCAAACCGACAACGGCAGCAATAATGACCATTGTTAAAGGGAGGCGTGTCGACACACCGCCCTCCACTCCCGCGCGCAACGGCCGTCGACACGAACGAAACAGCTGATCCGGCCGCCTATGCCCACACGCCTTGCCTCGGAAACCCCAACGCCGCCGCAAACAAACACACAGAGACAAACCACGCAAGCAAATAATCACCGCCTCTCGCACAACAACACACAGCCCGCCATCTCCGTCGCGATCGATACAAAGACACACAATAACAAACACACAAACGAAGCAGCTCCACACACAGCCAGCCACATGACACGTTTCCTTTCCTTCTCCCCTCCCAGTCACATCACGTCGCTCAAACGGAAAGAAAGAAAGAAACAAACAACACAGCGCACACACGCAGCAACAACACAGACTCTTTCGCACTTTTCAACTTCCGAACAGTGTGGTGGCCCTGAAAAGGGCCGTTTTCTAGTCTCTCCCACCCACAAGCACGGCCGCGGGAAGGCCAGCGCCCGCTGCGACGCAGCCTAACCGCCGAAACCGTACAGGGTGCGCCCCTGCCTCTTCAGGGCGTACACCACGTCCATGGCCGTCACAGTCTTGCGCTTGGCGTGCTCAGTGTACGTCACCGCGTCGCGGATCACGTTCTCCAGGAACACCTTCAGCACCCCGCGGGTCTCCTCGTAGATCAGACCAGAGATGCGCTTCACGCCGCCCCTGCGAGCCAGGCGGCGGATGGCGGGCTTCGTGATGCCCTGGATGTTGTCGCGCAACACCTTGCGGTGCCGCTTGGCGCCACCCTTGCCGAGCCCCTTTCCTCCCTTGCCGCGGCCTGTCATCCTTCCTTCCTCGGGCAAAGCAAAACGTGCACAAACAGCAGCTGCAGCGGCTGGCGAGTCGGCTACGGTCTGCGCCCAGCGCGCCCGCCGCCCCCCTATATAGACTCTGGCCCGCCCTCCCCCCACCACGCGCAACCGAGGGCATATAAGCGCAGCACGGAGGCGCGCGGGCCCGTTGTCAAGGCAGCACCGGACGCCGCGCCGCACCTAACCTCCACGCACGCCGCTCCGCTACCGCTACCGCCATGGCCCGCACAAAGCAAACGGCCCGCAAGTCCACCGGCGGAAAGGCGCCGCGCAAACAGCTCGCCACCAAGGCGGCGAGGAAGAGCGCGCCCGCCACCGGAGGCGTCAAGAAGCCCCACCGCTACAGGCCGGGCACCGTCGCCCTGCGAGAAATCAGGCGCTACCAGAAGAGCACAGAGCTGCTCATCCGCAAGCTGCCATTCCAGCGCCTAGTGCGCGAGATCGCCCAGGACTTCAAGACCGACCTGCGCTTCCAGAGCTCCGCAGTCATGGCCCTGCAGGAGGCCAGCGAGGCCTACCTCGTCGGCCTCTTCGAAGACACCAACCTGTGCGCAATCCACGCCAAGCGCGTCACCATCATGCCCAAGGACATCCAGCTCGCGCGCCGCATCCGCGGCGAGCGCGCCTAAACCGCGCCGCGGCACCGCACCGCACAAACAAAAACGGCCCTTTTCAGGGCCACTAACATCTCTCCGTCGCGAGCAAACTTTGTCGGTCGCCTGCCTCTCGCCCCGCAACCCAAAAACAAAAACCACCACTTCCCGTCCGTCCGCCACACCCGCTCACTCTGCCTGCCTGCTAGCAGCGCGCAACAATCACACATCATCCCTCCCCGGCGCTCAAAGCGCACAATACCCAACGGCCGACGTCACACCGCACGGGTGGCTGGCCGGCCGCCGCTTTCGTTTCGAAAACAAAAAAACCCGCACTCCACTCCGACGGCCAACGGCCAGGCAGGCGCGCTCGCTCGCTCGCTCTACACGCCACCGAAATCCCCGCCGACTCCTTCCGCATCTCAACGTGCCCCCCGTTGCAAAACATAACACACACACACACAAAGGAACAAAACAAAACAAAGACCAGACACGACTCGACAAGACAGACATCCGAGAAGAACGAACGCAGGCAAGCCAACCAACGTATTCAAACAAAACAACGTGACAGAAAACCAACCGTCGGCCGCCGCCACAAACACGGCGACAATCAACCACGACAACAACAACAACAACAACACCGCTTACCGCTACCGCCGCCCACACCCGCCACCGACCCCCGCAATCCAACCACCACGGCACGCAAACAGCATCCCCACGGGCATACAGAAACGCCAGACAGACACCCACACCAAACGCAACACGACAATCAAAACCTTCCCCGACGTGCTTTGATGGCCCTGAGAAGGGCCGTTTTGGGCCGCGCGTCTCTTGCGCGCCACTAGACGACGACGGGGGGTGGGGACGACGGAGTCAAGCGCCAAACCCTTCCATTCCCATCTCTTTCTCCTCTACTCTACTTCTTCTTCTTGGGCGAAGCCTTCGCCTTAGACGGCGTCGTCGCCTTCTTCGGGCGCGGCGCCTTCGGCTTCTTCGTCGGAACCTTGGCGGCCTTCTTCGCCTTCGACGGCGACTTGGCCTTGGCCGGCTTGGCCGCAGCCGCCTTCTTCGCACCCGCGGGAGCGGCCGACGCCGCAGACGCCTTCTTGGCGGCGCCCGCCTTCCGACCGGTCGCCGCCTTCACGCCACCAGCCTTCTTTGCGCCGGCCGCACGGGCGCCCTTCTTCTCCTTGCTGGCCGGAGCGGCGCGCTTCTTCTTGGCACCGCCAGCACGGGCCTTGCCGCCCTCGGCCGCCCCCCCGCCGCCGGCGCCGGCAAGCTTGAACGAGCCGGACGCGCCCTTCCCCTTCGTCTGCACCAGCTCGCCCGCCACGACGGCCGACTTGAGGTACTTCTTGATAAACGGCGCCAGCTTCTCCGCGTCCAGCTTGTAGTGCGCGGCTATGTACTTCTTGATCGCCTGCAGCGACGACCCGCCGCGCTCCTTCAGACTCTTGATGGCGGCCGTCACCATCTCAGAGGTGCGCGGGTGCGCAGGCTTGGCGCGCGGCTTCTTCGCAGACGACGCAGACTTGGCCTTCTTCGTAGTGCCGGTGGCGGCGGGTGCCGCAGCAGTCTCGTTCGTAGCCGCCTGATCTGCCATTTCGACGACGCGCGTAACACACAGCGAGAGCGAGCGGGACGGCAGGCACGCAAGCACAGCACAGCAGCAGAGCAGAGAATCACAAGGCCCAGCCAGTGTCGCGGGCGGGCGCGGACGGCCGAGAGAGCGGCCGCCACTCTGCGCGCCGCCGCGCCGCGCCTCCCGCGCTTGCTACCGCCCAACGTCCGACAGCCTGTGCGGAGCAGCCCCAAACCTGCGCCACAACCGCCCGCGCCTTTCAAACCACCGAGGATGGGGCTACACACAGCCACACCACAGTCGCCAACCAGTCGCCACGGCAGCGCCGCAAACCACGGCCAAACTGCAGCTACCGCGCGCTACAGCCTGGGTCGGCCCGCCGAGAATCGCCGCCCCCGCCCAAATGCCGCCCCCACAGCCCCAGCCGACGACCCGCCACAATGGCCAAACCTTCGGCAAAACTCCCACACCGTCGCCGCGGCAGCCCGGCCAGCGCGGCAGGCGCCACAGCCACACAAGCCGAGGCGTGCGGCGATGACGGCCGTGCAAACGCGCCTCCGCCGCCCCATCGCCTTCCGTCGCCCTCCCGCCGTTTCCCGATCGGCCCGCAGCCGTCGGGCCACATCGCGCGCCGTCCTCCTCCTCTCGCCCGCCAACATTCACAGCCGTTTCTCAACAATTGCCCGCCGCAAACGGACGCCGCCTGCGCAACAGGCGCCGCCGCCCCTCGCCGCTTCCGACCCAACCCCTCGACCGAGGCAAACCGCAATCCGAATCTACAGACCAACCCAATCTGCCGTCAAGCACACACGACAGCCGACCTTACACGTTACGCGTTACACATTACGTTTACACGTCTACGTTAGGTTAGGTTAGGTGGACGTGGGTTAGGTTAAGGGGACTTGGGTTAGGTTAAGCGTCAAACTTAGGTTAAGCATTCAAACACGTCAGGCGTCAGAGGTTAGGTTAGGTTAGGTTAGGTTAGGTTAGGTTAGGTTAGGTTACACGTTAGGTTAAGGGGTCAGTGCTAGGTTAAGAAGCGTCAAACGTAGGTTAAAAAAGCGTTCAAACGTGAGGCGTGAGCCGGACAGCTTACCTTACGTAGACGTTAGGGGCTCACAGGCTGAGCTCACCTCGCCACACCACAGGTTAGGTTCGGTTCGGTTCGGTTCGCTCGGCTCAGCGTAAAGCGCCGAGGTCAGGGTTACGTTCGTTCACCTTCGGGCGCCACACTTTCGGTTGAAAGGTCGCGACGGGACGACGTCGGCAGGCACGCCGCAAACGAACAAACACGTACAGACGACGTCGGAAACCGCCGACAGACGGGGGAGCAGCACGACCACGACCAGACACCGAGCGCGAACGAGACACACGCGAACCACCCCCACCGGCCAAAGGGCACCACACAACAACCCAGAGCACCACGTGTCGACACCAGAGCAACCCGCCGCTCACGCGACATGGCTGGCACCGAAGGGCAACCGCCCGCAACTGCGCTTTCCGCGCCGGCCCGGATGCACGTCGTGCTACAACAACACCACTACCGTACACAGCCGCTGTTCACAACATCACTATCAATGGCGCGCCCGCGGCTCGCCGCCGTCGCAGTCGCAGCCCCAACGCCAGCACTTTTGCACCACCATTCACACGCACCGCAACACAGCTCGCCGACACAGCCGAACAAAACAAACACCACACAACAACAGCAACAACGCCGCCGCCTCTACTTGTGCCGGCGACCCACCCCGCCGATGGCGCACCTTTCGCCAGCCGGCAATCGACACACACGCACCCACCCACCGGGGCCCAGTGCAAAAAAAAAAAAAAACACACAAAAACAAAAAAACCAAACAACACAAACGACACGGGAAGCGCACACCGCCACTTCGCGCGCACGCCACCAACCAGTCGTCGTCTCAAAATAACAAACACAAACAAAATAAACTAACAACTAGGGCAACACAAAACAAAAACGCCTCGCACGAACCGCCCACAAAAAGGACAAGCACACGCACAGCCTCTGCTGACGACCACGACGCAGCGGCACGCTGCTCCTGTCCCGCGCCCCGCGCCCCGCGCCCCACTCGATTCACAACTCACGCGACACCGTCAACGACGGGCTCGCTTCCCGCAACCTACCACCTTTCCGCCACGACGCACAGCCCCAGCCCCACCCGACGACGCCCGTGGCAACGACTGCACTTTCACCACCGCCTCCCCCTTCCCCCCCAAAACACACACACACACACACAGCCAGCCAAAAACGCACTCGCGACCCACACATGCACGTGCATCGGCACACGCCAACCAGTCAACGTCGACAACCACACGCAAGGCTCGAAACGAAACCGGCGTCCTTCCACGTTGCCATCAAGCTACGCGACACAAGACACAAGGAACCAACACAACAGCCGGCCCCACTAATTCCCACTCTCACGCCGCAAAAAGCACACCGAAACCGCCAAACGCACGCACATTCCCCTTCGCACTGACACCACCGACCGGCTCGCTACCACACACCTCTCGGCAGCCGTTTCACGCCAATTCGCCACACCGCCCACACAGTCGACAAGCGCCCGCCCTGTACGGCACACGCAACGACGCAGCGCAGCAAAGGGCGCCCGCAACACATACCTCTCCGCCGCCCGACGCGCCAACCGCCACACCACACCGCCAGCCACTCGCAAATTGTGCACTGCCACCAGCCACACGTCCAACACGCCGCGCCGCCTCCGGCCACCCGCCAGGGGGCGCTCACGTCCGCGACAACAGCGCGGCCCGCCGGGCCGGGCCGAACCGAACCGAGCCGCCGCTGCTCTGCACTCGGCACGGCCACACCCTGCTGCAGACCGGGCTCGTCCCTCTGTACGCGTCTGCCTGCGCATCAACACAACACGACCTTTTTTTTTTTTTTTTTTTGTTTTCTTCTTTCTTTCTTTCTTTCTTTCTTTCTTTCTTTCTTTGGCCCTCTCTCCTTCCCGCCATGGCGGTTACGGCACCGCCTGCAGCGGCAGATTTTTTGCGCCCACACGCCTACTCCTACCACCATTAACCTTGCCCTGCCCTGCCCTGCCCTGCCCATCAACGTCGCAGTCGAACCGACGCTTGCCAACACACTGCCCACGTTCCTTTCTCTTTTCGGCCTACGCCCATTACGCGCCGCCGCCACAGCACCTTCCCTTCCCACAACACACCGACGTCATCACACGCACCCAAAACAGGGGCCACGACCGTGTTCCTCGCCCACTCCCATCCCGCACGGTACGCACATTCCCAACTACTACCGCGCACCCTCCCTTTCCAATCTGTGTGTCTCTGTGTCTGTGTCCTGCCCGCGCGTGACGCCTCTCAACATCCGCCGTCCCCCGTCCCGTTTTCGCCCCCATGCCGTCGTCGCGCCGCCTCCTCCCCGTCCACCGCCGCCCCTGTCCGCCCCGCACCACACCATACACCGCTGCTTGTCCCGGCCGTTGCCACCAAAGGCGCCGACCGCAAACGCGCCACGCCGCAGCCCCCGTGCGTCTCGCGCTCGCTTGCATCTCCGTGCCGACGCTGCCTCTCTTCCCACTCGCACTCGACCTCGACAACACAGTCTTTGGCTCCGCCACTGCGTGTTCCGGTGGTACGCACGCTGCAACACGTATGTATTCATTACCAGAGCGATGGCGAGGCATGACAGCATCTCTGTCTGACCAGAGAGTTCTTTATCGCTGCTAGTCGGCGCTTGGACCGCGCCAGACGACAGTAGTGGCACGCACCGGGTCGCCAGGAACAGTTGTTATATATATTGTAGCGCGAGTCGGGAGAGGTAGTAGTCGGTCGACAGTAGTAGCGGGTGGACGGTTGTACTGAGCGGGCGTCGGCGGCGTGCTCTGCTCGTCTCGCGACTCTGGTCACGGTTCGGGACGATGTATAGTATATTGTGTTATAATCAAAAAGGTGGTGTGACGCTGCATTGCGCAAATCTGATAACGTATGTTCATTGTACCTCTTTTGTTCAACAACAAAAGCCCCACTATTACCTTTTTTCGAAAGTAACTTTTGTCTCTTAACGAAAAACATTCACTTTTTAAAGACTACTTCCTATGGCATTTCCCTCCAAGGAGTGCAATTAATTACCAGCCAGCACTCATTCATTGCACACAGCTGTGTAAGGGGTATCTACAATTGAGGAGCGGATATAAATGCAATTTTTTGTTTTTTTTTTTTTTGTGTGTGTGTTGTAACCTCCCAGCAAAATTTAAAATAATGGACAATGTTATTTACGGATGCTAATGGACATTGCGCTAATTGTAACCTCGCCCACAATGAGAGGTCTTGAAAATGGCAACAAAAATGTGAAATTCGCAATCAGACTCAAATATAAAGTCTTCACACAACATTTACAAAAGTCCGTTCAGTGACAAGAAACTTCAATTAAACCGAAATATCGGTCTTTGGCCCTGTGCAAAACAATCAGAATTAAAGTCTTACCTCCGAATAAATGGATGTCACATTTCTGCTCTGGTTGTTGCGCAGCGCTTGGAGGAACTGCATTGCAAATAATAATATTCTCTTTTTTTGTGATTTTAGTGACATTTTTCTTCAAAGAAGTGGAACGAACTCTTTAGTTCAATAAAAAATTAAATGTTTGAAAAATGCTTTTGAAATAAAAATTATTATTGGGGAACTTGTTGGAGAATAATTACAATTTTTCATTATCTAATGATTATATTAATTAACAGTATACCTTATTCACCATCTCGACCAGTGTTGCCGACCGCCTACATCACACAACCGCACTCGGCTGCTACTACTGACCGACCGCTCTGCATGACGACTATTAGCGTACTGCACGCGACGACTACTGACAGAGTACAGCCCTCAACTACACAGAGCTACGGACTCGCAACGACTACTGACAGACTGACTGACTGAGAACCGCTCGCAACACTCGCGCAGTCCAGCGCAAACTCTCTGGTCACAGATGCTACAATGTCTCGCCATCGCTACTATGTTACATACGTGTTTCAGTGTCTTTTTCATTGGGGTAACGATCTTTGGCTCTTTTTATTCTGAATACAGGGCCAAAGGTCAACGCTGCTGCCCTTATACAATTTATCAGGTTTCATTATGTCTGTTGCAATGTTACATACGGTTCACTCTTTCATTAATATTATCGTTGGGTTTGTTTTGTAGGGACGTTAACATTCTGGCACATTTTTATTATCATCGGACTCTCTGCTATTTGTGCAGGGAGGTTATACCTGGGTCCATTTCCATTTCCATTTACATTTTAATATTGATAGACTTTTTGTTTTCTTTTTTGTTTCTTGTTGTTTTTCCTTCTTTTTTTTTGTTGTTTTTTTTTTTTTTTTTTTTTTGTTTTGTTTTTCCCGCTCTCACCACCACCGCCGCATCACGCCTTCCGTTTTCTTGGTTTCTTTTCTGTTCTTCAACTGCTTCAACATCACCGCGCCCCATTTCCACACCACAGCCATCAGCCTCCAAGACGGGCGGGCGCAGTGTGCCATTTCCGGCGCACAAGCACACCCGTACGGTACTCTCCTCGCCCCCACGCCACCAACAACACAGCGACCACGCGGCTTTCAGGCATGGCACGGCACGGCACGGCACCGGCGAAATGCGCCGCCCCCGCCCCTCCGCGCATCCGTCCGTCTCGCCACGTTCACTGACAGCCGCGTCTGCGGCTACACCACGACAACCACAACACAACACCGCTCCCCTCCCTGGCAACTCACATTGTTTTTCTCCTCCTCTTTTGCACAAACCACAACGCCGAGCACAGGCGCAAGCCACCCACACCGCGCCCCTCCCCGTCCCGTCTTTGGCCGCCGCTCCTCGTTTCCTCGTTTGCCCCCTCCCATCTCCCGAAATGCCATGCCAGCAGCGTTACGCATGCCCCTCCCCTGTCCACACAACACTACCGCCTAACGAACAGCCTTTTCCGGGCCACATCCAGGGCACGCCCACCTCCAAACACTGCCAATTCACGGACGCACGCACACACACACACACACACACTCACTTTCTCGACACCTTTCTGTACGGAGGGTGCGTCATCTCGACCGTGACAGAGTGACGGCAACTATCGACGATCCATTTCCCCCCACTGGTAAAACATGTCCACTAACACCTACATACATCATTCAAGTACACAGACAATAGCATACACACAATGGGAGGGCACACGAACATGGACGGCACGGCACTGTCATACACTCTTCCTCAGAACCATATCAACAAACGTTACGTACATCCGGGAAAGCGAAAGCGAAAGCGAAAGCAAAAGCAAAGGCAAAGCCCAATGCAGCCGTCAAAGGTAACGTTCACCACGGCAGACACTTGCAGCCGCGCCGCCGTTAAACGCATTTCAGTGCGGCTCCAATACGCCTCCCACACGGGAACGTTCCGTTGCTCTACGAATGCGTTTCTCCCCTTTTTCCCTTCCTCTCTCTTTTGCCCCCCGTCCTTGCACTCTTGCCTCATTCCTCACGTTCTGCCCAGACATTCGACCGATCAAAGTCAACCTTTCGTTACCGTTCTCAGCGCGACGGTGTACAACAGTATGACGGGTGTGCCCAAGACTTCGGTTCAGTTGCGTGACGCCGGTCTATCGCGCCGATCGACAGTTACTCAGGGGGCGACGGATCGGACCACGTCACCGACACACAAAACACTTTCAAACAAACAAATACATACCGGATGGACACAGACAAACACGTGTACAGACATTCGCCAAACAAACGACCGCCGCCGCCGCCGCCGTCGTCGTCTAGCGTGCATCTTGAATGACGACATCGGTGTGCGTGCGTCGTACGCAATCAGTCAGACACGGCTATCAAACATCAGAGTCGAATGGTACATCATCGTGCGTGTCGCCGTACACGTACAGTACAATACAACAACAATGCGTCTTAATGGCACGTTCATTTCAACGTCACTCACACACCTCCACGCTGCAGTTACGTCGCACCATTGTCAAACTCGGCGTACAGCAAAGGGAATAGTGGGCGGCAAAAAAAACCAAACAAAAACATTTCACATTTCACATTTCACCCTCGCCATGTATGATGTGCAAAAAAACAAACCCGCAAACGGCCGTCGTTACGGTGACACAAAAGTCGCCGATCACACTGTCCCCCCTCGCAGACGGGTAACACACACACACACACACACACCAACAACACCAATGGGTCAAAAACCACGCCAACGAGGCGTGCCACCATTCCACGCCACGGCGACCAACCTCGTGGCCGTACCCCGCGCAACACGCTTTGACGCGCCCCCCCACCCACAATCAAAATGCACACATACATCACAGCCGTCCACACAAACAACAACAACAATTCCGCCCTTCCCGCAAAAGGCAAGTTGGTGGCCCTGAAAAGGGCCGTTTTGCCGCTCTCGCAACGGAGGAGCCTTCTCCATCCTTCCTTCCATTCCAGAGCCACCTCCTTACTTGGAGCTCGTGTACTTGGTCACCGCCTTCGTGCCCTCGCTCACGGCGTGCTTGGCCAGCTCGCCAGGCAGCAACAGCCGCACAGCGGTCTGGATCTCGCGGGACGTGATGGTCGAGCGCTTGTTGTAGTGCGCCAGGCGAGAAGCCTCGGCCGCAATGCGCTCGAAAATGTCGTTCACGAAGCTGTTCATGATGCTCATCGCCTTCGACGAGATGCCCGTGTCAGGGTGCACCTGCTTCAGCACCTTGTAGATGTAGATGGCATAGCTCTCCTTCCTCTTGCGCTTCTTCTTCTTGTCGCCCTTCGAAATGTTCTTCTGCGCCTTGCCAGCCTTCTTGGCGGCCTTCCCGCTAGTCTTGGGCGGCATCTCGAACCAACGTACGGCAGCAGCAACACCAGTAGCAAGCGCTCCGCTCTAGTCAGCGTCTCCCCACACAGTGGCACCCGCCGCCAGCCGCCGCCGCACCTTTACCAGCTCGCCCTGTTGCGGCCGCCGACCAATGGGGCGCGCGCGCAACCGGCCGCCGCACCCGAGCCCATAAAGCACCCCCACCCCGGCTGCGCCGGCACTCGCTGAGTAGCAGTCGAGGGTTGAGCATCGCTCCTCTCACTCGCGTACTGTCAGCCATAGGCCCCCGCTAGCACGGGAGTACAAACAGAGGTGTTCTCCGGCTCTGTTTTTATCAAAACATTGACGGGCACTTGCGCCTAGGTCTTAGCACGGACGGCACTGGGAAAAACATTTGCATGGCGTCGCCTGGCAAAGTTGTCGTGTCCTCTCGTCGTCGTGATATGCCGAGTTTGGGTGGCGCCTTGGGGTCGCGGCGGTCTCTTTCCGCCGACGACACGAGGCGCGTTTTCTTGTTGCCGCGGGCCGCGCGGCCGGCCGTCTCTAGCACCTCGGCTGCCGCAGAGTCAGTCTCTGCCCCCCCCAAGAACAGGGAAAATGTAGGCCAGGACCTGGAAGCGGGCCGCGGAACCACAGAGAGGTTTTCCGCCGCCCCCGTCCAGAATTCCGCGTCTGCCATCGTGATAGTAGGGTCAGCAATGCCACCGGAAAACCTAACGGTGACAACAAAGGTGGCAACTGACAACAACCTGGCAGCAAGCCCCCTTCCCGCTACGGACATGGCAAACCTACACAAAACACAGACAAACAAATACGTCGTCAGGACTTGCGATCCCGCCCCTCCCTCCCCTCTCCTCAGCCCTCTCCTGCTTGCCAACGGCTGTGGCCTCCTTGCTGAACATATCCGCAGCCTAAATGGCAAGCAGAAGCCCAGTCAACCGACTAAAATCCTCCCCAAACCCGCGACTGCCACCCAACCCCCTACCCGATCCCAATTCCTCAAATCCCCCCCACTCAAGTCCACCACATCCCGGCAAAGGCGTGTAAGGAAGGTCAAGCAGGAGAAGCACTCCAAGGGGAAAAAACAATCCACCACCCCCATCCCAACCACCTCCACACCCTCTGAGGAGCCCGCGCCCCCGACAGCACCTGTCGTCGTCCTAGGAGGGGACCAGGAAACACCGGAACTGGAAGGGAACCGCATAAACGGGCAGGATTCGGATGGTTTCGTGCTGGCGAGGAAAACCTTTCGCCAGCCGAGGCTCCCGCCGGCCCGGGGAGTGGAACCCACCCCGAACAGGTTCCAAGCGGTGGCCGATGAGCCAGAGGCACCACAAGACACAACAACACAAACACAAAATCATGTCACCCACCACCTCCCTCCGATCGTCGCAGAGTTCTCTCAGAACTACGAGGAACTCTACGAAATGTTAAAAACAGCAATCGGGGGAGGCAATTTCAAGGCGAAACCTGCTGGTGGTGACAAAATAAAAATAACATTGCTGACACTCGAGCACTACACCACAATAAAAACACTTCTCAACAGCAAAAACATACCCCATTACACTTTCCCCACAACAAAAACACGTAATAAAAACATAGTCATCAGGGACCTACCAAGACGAGTGGCCCCCCAGGCGATCAAAACAGACCTGACTGCCCAGGGGTACATCGTCAAGGCGGTCCAACAAATGGGAAACATAGGGAGCAAATGGCCCCTGTATCAGGTCACACTGCCGGACGTCCCACAGAACAAAAGGGACATTAAGACGATCCTGGCTGTCCCTGTGACCACTGAACCACTGCGCCGCAAAAACAAGACGGTGCAGTGCTTCAGATGTCAGGGCCTCAACCACATTGCGGCACACTGCTCCATGGCAGTGAGGTGCAGAAAATGCGCCGAGGCCCATGACACACGAACGTGCAACATGAAACACACGGACCCGCAAATAAGGTGCGCGCTGTGTGGCAAAAACCACACAGCGGGTTACCAAGGTTGCGAGGTCCATAAAAGACACACACAGCAGGCAAAGGGCGCTAAGGCCGCCCCCCACACACGAAAAGAAAACTCCACGAACCCATCCAGACACACAAGAAACCAAAACACGACAACACACACAGACAAGGCCTGGGTAAAACCAAGGCCAGACACACCCAGGGCAACATACGCAGAAGTGGTTTCTCCCCCGAGGAACCATGAAAGCATTGCCCAACCACCACAACACCAGACACCAACACAAGAACAACACCGGGTAAAACACAGCAACAACAACCAGGTCCAACTTGACGGAGAAGGCCCTAGGAAACCCCAGACACACTTCCCCCCCACGGATCAGTTGTTAGGTGTAATGGTGCAGACCATGAACCTCGTCATGGAAATGATGAAGGAATTCAGGGAAGCCCAGAAGCAGAACACACAGATCCTCGCTGCCCTTCAGGCAACAGTCCAGCAGTCGCTCCCCTCTGCGACTTCCTCAGTAGCGTCAAAACCCCATCATGGATAGACGACCAAACATCCAAGGCCTGACAATGTGCGTCTTTAACGCAGACGGCATTGTCAATCAAGAGGTCGAGTTCAGAGAACTCATGAAGGAGTTCTCCATCGACATATGCATGATGGGGGAAACCCACCTAAAACCGGGAGTAAAAGCGACAGTTCCCAACTACATTAGCTACCGTAAAGACAGGCCAACCCAAGGCGGAGGAGTGGCCATATATGTAAAAAGAGGGATCCCCCACCACCAGGTATTCTTACCAGCTACCAACAAAATCGAAGCAGTGGCGGTGGAAGTAACCACTGCCACTGGACCCCTAACAATTGTTGCAGTCTACCGACCCCCACATGACCAGATAGATGAGGGAGACATAGCTGCTCTAGGGCAAATTGAAGGCAAACTCGTAATAGGGGGAGACTTCAATGCCAAACACCCTGACTGGAATTCTAGAGTAACCTCCAGAGCAGGCGCCAAACTGCAACAACTAGCGCGCGCCCACCACTTCGAAACATGGGGTCCAGTCGAGCCCACACATTTTCCGAAAAACGGAAGCAGGCCCGATGTGTTAGACATAGCTCTCACTAGGAGGATCGCAGGATTTGTGACCGCAAGGACAATCAACAGAATGTCCTCCGACCACAACCCAGTGATTCTAGAAGTCGATGTGGGAGAATGGGTAGCACTCCCACGGTACCAGACGTCTTACAAATGCACAGACTGGGAGCGATACCAAGAAACTGTCGCCTCTGATATCGCTCGCGCTCCGCCACCTACTGCCGAAACAGTAGATCAAGCGCTACTAGACTTGACAGGCACCATCTTGCAGGCAGCGGAAGAGGCCACCCCACCACAAAGGGATGGTCCTCCACCGCAAATACAGCTCCCGGAACACTTACTAGCTCAAATCCGTCACAAGAACAGAGTGGCAAAAGAGTGGAAGATCACCAGAAATCAGGCCACAAGGAGGCTGCTCAATCGTCTACAGAGAGAACTGAAGGTAGCGCTCAATGAGCACAGAAACCAGCAATGGCAAAACCGCCTCACAGCTCTCAAAGTAGACGATCATACACTTTGGCAAGCAACCAAACAATTCACAAAAAGACGCGCTAGGATGCCGCCACTGCACGGCGAGCGGGGATTGGTCTACAGCAATGCTGAGAAGGCCAACGCCCTCGCCGACTCCTTCGAGAAGCAGTTTCAAACGGCAGAACCCCAGGATGAAGAGCATGAAGAGGTAGTCAGTCGTCAACTGGCTGTCTTCCTCAATGCTGAGGAGGACCCAGAGGACGAACCCATACTCTTTGCCCCCGAGGACGTGGCAAGAGTAATCAGGTCTCTCCCTATAAAAAAGGCGCCAGGGCACGACAGTGTCACAAACCAGTTAGTCAAAAAACTCCCACCCACAGCGATCACACACCTCGCGAACGTCCTCAACGAGATTACTCGTTCCCGTGAGTTCCCAGCTTGCTGGAAACATGCGGAAGTGGTCGCGATACACAAACCAGGAAAAGACCCTCTATTCCCGCAGCACTACAGGCCGATTAGCCTCTTGCCAACACTCAGCAAGATCTATGAGCGCCTCCTGCTAAAACCCATACAAGAACATATTACCAGAGAGCAAATTCTGCCGGATTTCCAATTTGGATTCCGGCAGAACCACTCTGCCCCACAACAGGTCATGAGAATGGTTGAAGCAGCCACAGAGGGCTTCAACCACAGAGGCTACTGCGGGATAGTGCTACTAGACGTAGCCAAAGCCTTTGATTCAGTATGGCATAGAGGGCTACTCTACAAGTTGTACTCACAAGGGTTTCCAGGGAGCATAGTTCAGCTAATCAAGAGCTACCTCACGAATAGGACTTTCTCCGTCAAAGTAGAAACTGCCACCTCCACCAGAAGGCGTATTCGTGCCGGGGTGCCACAGGGATCGGTCCTGGGGCCCGTATTGTACAGCTTGTACACTGCGGACACTCCAACGGCCCCCCTGGTGCACACTGCGCAGTACGCAGATGACACAGCCTTTTACACAAGAAATGCGAACAAGGACCTGGTCATTCGTAGGCTACAAAGGGTTTTAGATGACACAGAAACCTGGGCCCGTCGCTGGCGCATCACCATCAACTCGGAGAAGACGCAGGCAATGCTGATTACCCGCAGGCTCGGAAGGCGCGAACCTCCTCAACGTCCCCCCCTTCACCTCCACCTAAATGGAACCCAACTCCCCTGGCGCAGAACCGCCAAGTACCTTGGCGTAACCTTGGACTCTCGTCTTACGTGGAAACCCCACATAGACGAGGTCCACAGGAAGGTCTGCGCCAGAATGTCCATCCTATACCCTATCCTAAACACAAACAGCTCCCTTCCCTGCCCAGTAGCAGTAAACGTTTACCAGGCCCTGATCCGGCCAGTAATGGAGTATGCGTGCCCTGTCTGGGGATACGCGGCGAAGCAGCACATGGACAAACTCCAGAGGCTGCAGAACCGCGCCCTCAGAAGGGCACTGCATCTACCTCTCGGATTCCCCACAGACGACCTGCACGCTGCAGCCGATATCCCACTCCTGAGAGAGCGTTTCCAGGATCTGGCAAGGGCCTTCTATGAAGGTGCTTCCAGATCCGGAAATGCACTCATCCACTCCCTTGGTCGGTATGACATGTCCCGCGATAAACACAAGCGCCCTATGACGATCTTCGACGATTAAGTCAAAGAGAAAAATCCCAATACCCATTCCCTAATCCAGTTCCTTCCCATATATCACCAATCATCTCGCCTACCTCAGGCAAGTCCCAGATACACACACAACAATTCATCACATATCACAGACACCAAAAATATATAGAAAAATCACACACACATGTACACAGGGGAGTAAAAGCCAAAAGGCTACAGACTCCCCCTCACACTTCCCCAAAGAGGGGAAAGCAAAAGATGAGTGCAGCAGCAGGCTGCGCCGGCACGCACTCCGCTGCTCGACTCGCTGCCGCTCGCACCGGTCGTTTTCGTTTCCGTTTCGTGTGCACCGTCGCTAGCCCATCGCCATGTCCGGACGCGGAAAGGGAGGCAAAGTCAAGGGCAAGTCAAAGTCCCGCTCAAGCAGGGCTGGGCTCCAGTTCCCGGTCGGCAGAATCCACCGCCTCCTGCGCAAGGGAAACTACGCAGAGCGCGTCGGCGCCGGGGCGCCCGTCTACCTCGCCGCCGTCATGGAGTACCTCGCGGCTGAGGTGCTCGAGCTGGCCGGAAACGCGGCCCGCGACAACAAGAAGACGCGCATCATCCCGCGCCACCTGCAGCTTGCCATCCGCAACGACGAGGAGCTCAACAAGCTCCTGTCGGGCGTCACCATCGCACAGGGTGGTGTCCTGCCCAACATCCAGGCCGTCCTGCTGCCAAAGAAGACCGAGAAGAAGGCCTAAAGGAGGCCAGGCAATCGCAGCGCCGCGTGCTCCCCTGCACGCAACGCGCTTTGCCGGCTCGGCCCACAACAATCGGCCCTTTTCAGGGCCACCACACACACCTACGTCCAAAGCAAAATTTCAGTCGTCCTCGCCGCACCTTGTTTTGTTTTAACTTTGCACTGTCACAGCACAGCCGCCGCCGGCGCACGTCCGCCATCTTGTCGTCCACACAGCCCGTGTGGCCCAACACACACACACACACACACACACATTTTGCACGGTCGCAGTCGCCTTCCAAACCGACAACGGCAGCAATAATGACCATTGTTAAAGGGAGGCGTGTCGACACACCGCCCTCCACTCCCGCGCGCAACGGCCGTCGACACGAACGAAACAGCTGATCCGGCCGCCTATGCCCACACGCCTTGCCTCGGAAACCCCAACGCCGCCGCAAACAAACACACAGAGACAAACCACGCAAGCAAATAATCACCGCCTCTCGCACAACAACACACAGCCCGCCATCTCCGTCGCGATCGATACAAAGACACACAATAACAAACACACAAACGAAGCAGCTCCACACACAGCCAGCCACATGACACGTTTCCTTTCCTTCTCCCCTCCCAGTCACATCACGTCGCTCAAACGGAAAGAAAGAAAGAAACAAACAACACAGCGCACACACGCAGCAACAACACAGACTCTTTCGCACTTTTCAACTTCCGAACAGTGTGGTGGCCCTGAAAAGGGCCGTTTTCTAGTCTCTCCCACCCACAAGCACGGCCGCGGGAAGGCCAGCGCCCGCTGCGACGCAGCCTAACCGCCGAAACCGTACAGGGTGCGCCCCTGCCTCTTCAGGGCGTACACCACGTCCATGGCCGTCACAGTCTTGCGCTTGGCGTGCTCAGTGTACGTCACCGCGTCGCGGATCACGTTCTCCAGGAACACCTCAGCACCCCGCGGGTCTCCTCGTAGATCAGACCAGAGATGCGCTTCACGCCGCCCCTGCGAGCCAGGCGGCGGATGGCGGGCTTCGTGATGCCCTGGATGTTGTCGCGCAACACCTTGCGGTGCCGCTTGGCGCCACCCTTGCCGAGCCCCTTTCCTCCCTTGCCGCGGCCTGTCATCCTTCCTTCCTCGGGCAAAGCAAAACGTGCACAAACAGCACCTGCAGCGGCTGGCGAGTCGGCTACGGTCTGCGCCCAGCGCGCCCGCCGCCCCCCTATATAGACTCTGGCCCGCCCTCCCCCCACCACGCGCAACCGAGGGCATATAAGCGCAGCACGGAGGCGCGCGGGCCCGTTGTCAAGGCAGCACCGGACGCCGCGCCGCACCTAACCTCCACGCACGCCGCTCCGCTACCGCTACCGCCATGGCCCGCACAAAGCAAACGGCCCGCAAGTCCACTGGCGGAAAGGCGCCGCGCAAACAGCTCGCCACCAAGGCGGCGAGGAAGAGCGCGCCCGCCACCGGAGGCGTCAAGAAGCCCCACCGCTACAGGCCGGGCACCGTCGCCCTGCGAGAAATCAGGCGCTACCAGAAGAGCACAGAGCTGCTCATCCGCAAGCTGCCATTCCAGCGCCTAGTGCGCGAGATCGCCCAGGACTTCAAGACCGACCTGCGCTTCCAGAGCTCCGCAGTCATGGCCCTGCAGGAGGCCAGCGAGGCCTACCTCGTCGGCCTCTTCGAAGACACCAACCTGTGCGCAATCCACGCCAAGCGCGTCACCATCATGCCCAAGGACATCCAGCTCGCGCGCCGCATCCGCGGCGAGCGCGCCTAAACCGCGCCGCGGCACCGCACCGCACAAACAAAAACGGCCCTTTTCAGGGCCACTAACATCTCTCCGTCGCGAGCAAACTTTGTCGGTCGCCTGCCTCTCGCCCCGCAACCCAAAAACAAAAACCACCACTTCCCGTCCGTCCGCCACACCCGCTCACTCTGCCTGCCTGCTAGCAGCGCGCAACAATCACACATCATCCCTCCCCGGCGCTCAAAGCGCACAATACCCAACGGCCGACGTCACACCGCACGGGTGGCTGGCCGGCCGCCGCTTTCGTTTCGAAAACAAAAAAACCCGCACTCCACTCCGACGGCCAACGGCCAGGCAGGCGCGCTCGCTCGCTCGCTCTACACGCCACCGAAATCCCCGCCGACTCCTTCCGCATCTCAACGTGCCCCCCGTTGCAAAACATAACACACACACACACAAAGGAACAAAACAAAACAAAGACCAGACACGACTCGACAAGACAGACATCCGAGAAGAACGAACGCAGGCAAGCCAACCAACGTATTCAAACAAAACAACGTGACAGAAAACCAACCGTCGGCCGCCGCCACAAACACGGCGACAATCAACCACGACAACAACAACAACAACAACACCGCTTACCGCTACCGCCGCCCACACCCGCCACCGACCCCCGCAATCCAACCACCACGGCACGCAAACAGCATCCCCACGGGCATACAGAAACGCCAGACAGACACCCACACCAAACGCAACACGACAATCAAAACCTTCCCCGACGTGCTTTGATGGCCCTGAGAAGGGCCGTTTTGGGCCGCGCGTCTCTTGCGCGCCACTAGACGACGACGGGGGGTGGGGACGACGGAGTCAAGCGCCAAACCCTTCCATTCCCATCTCTTTCTCCTCTACTCTACTTCTTCTTCTTGGGCGAAGCCTTCGCCTTAGACGGCGTCGTCGCCTTCTTCGGGCGCGGCGCCTTCGGCTTCTTCGTCGGAACCTTGGCGGCCTTCTTCGCCTTCGACGGCGACTTGGCCTTGGCCGGCTTGGCCGCAGCCGCCTTCTTCGCACCCGCGGGAGCGGCCGACGCCGCAGACGCCTTCTTGGCGGCGCCCGCCTTCCGACCGGTCGCCGCCTTCACGCCACCAGCCTTCTTTGCGCCGGCCGCACGGGCGCCCTTCTTCTCCTTGCTGGCCGGAGCGGCGCGCTTCTTCTTGGCACCGCCAGCACGGGCCTTGCCGCCCTCGGCCGCCCCCCCGCCGCCGGCGCCGGCAAGCTTGAACGAGCCGGACGCGCCCTTCCCCTTCGTCTGCACCAGCTCGCCCGCCACGACGGCCGACTTGAGGTACTTCTTGATAAACGGCGCCAGCTTCTCCGCGTCCAGCTTGTAGTGCGCGGCTATGTACTTCTTGATCGCCTGCAGCGACGACCCGCCGCGCTCCTTCAGACTCTTGATGGCGGCCGTCACCATCTCAGAGGTGCGCGGGTGCGCAGGCTTGGCGCGCGGCTTCTTCGCAGACGACGCAGACTTGGCCTTCTTCGTAGTGCCGGTGGCGGCGGGTGCCGCAGCAGTCTCGTTCGTAGCCGCCTGATCTGCCATTTCGACGACGCGCGTAACACACAGCGAGAGCGAGCGGGACGGCAGGCACGCAAGCACAGCACAGCAGCAGAGCAGAGAATCACAAGGCCCAGCCAGTGTCGCGGGCGGGCGCGGACGGCCGAGAGAGCGGCCGCCACTCTGCGCGCCGCCGCGCCGCGCCTCCCGCGCTTGCTACCGCCCAACGTCCGACAGCCTGTGCGGAGCAGCCCCAAACCTGCGCCACAACCGCCCGCGCCTTTCAAACCACCGAGGATGGGGCTACACACAGCCACACCACAGTCGCCAACCAGTCGCCACGGCAGCGCCGCAAACCACGGCCAAACTGCAGCTACCGCGCGCTACAGCCTGGGTCGGCCCGCCGAGAATCGCCGCCCCCGCCCAAATGCCGCCCCCACAGCCCCAGCCGACGACCCGCCACAATGGCCAAACCTTCGGCAAAACTCCCACACCGTCGCCGCGGCAGCCCGGCCAGCGCGGCCGGCGCCACAGCCACACAAGCCGAGGCGTGCGGCGATGACGGCCGTGCAAACGCGCCTCCGCCGCCCCATCGCCTTCCGTCGCCCTCCCGCCGTTTCCCGATCGGCCCGCAGCCGTCGGGCCACATCGCGCGCCGTCCTCCTCCTCTCGCCCGCCAACATTCACAGCCGTTTCTCAACAATTGCCCGCCGCAAACGGACGCCGCCTGCGCAACAGGCGCCGCCGCCCCTCGCCGCTTCCGACCCAACCCCTCGACCGAGGCAAACCGCAATCCGAATCTACAGACCAACCCAATCTGCCGTCAAGCACACACGACAGCCGACCTTACACGTTACGCGTTACACATTACGTTTACACGTCTACGTTAGGTTAGGTTAGGTGGACGTGGGTTAGGTTAAGGGGACTTGGGTTAGGTTAAGCGTCAAACTTAGGTTAAGCATTCAAACACGTCAGGCGTCAGAGGTTAGGTTAGGTTAGGTTAGGTTAGGTTAGGTTAGGTTAGGTTACACGTTAGGTTAAGGGGTCAGTGCTAGGTTAAGAAGCGTCAAACGTAGGTTAAAAAAGCGTTCAAACGTGAGGCGTGAGCCGGACAGCTTACCTTACGTAGACGTTAGGGGCTCACAGGCTGAGCTCACCTCGCCACACCACAGGTTAGGTTCGGTTCGGTTCGGTTCGCTCGGCTCAGCGTAAAGCGCCGAGGTCAGGGTTACGTTCGTTCACCTTCGGGCGCCACACTTTCGGTTGAAAGGTCGCGACGGGACGACGTCGGCAGGCACGCCGCAAACGAACAAACACGTACAGACGACGTCGGAAACCGCCGACAGACGGGGGAGCAGCACGACCACGACCAGACACCGAGCGCGAACGAGACACACGCGAACCACCCCCACCGGCCAAAGGGCACCACACAACAACCCAGAGCACCACGTGTCGACACCAGAGCAACCCGCCGCTCACGCGACATGGCTGGCACCGAAGGGCAACCGCCCGCAACTGCGCTTTCCGCGCCGGCCCGGATGCACGTCGTGCTACAACAACACCACTACCGTACACAGCCGCTGTTCACAACATCACTATCAATGGCGCGCCCGCGGCTCGCCGCCGTCGCAGTCGCAGCCCCAACGCCAGCACTTTTGCACCACCATTCACACGCACCGCAACACAGCTCGCCGACACAGCCGAACAAAACAAACACCACACAACAACAGCAACAACGCCGCCGCCTCTACTTGTGCCGGCGACCCACCCCGCCGATGGCGCACCTTTCGCCAGCCGGCAATCGACACACACGCACCCACCCACCGGGGCCCAGTGCAAAAAAAAAAAAAAACACACAAAAACAAAAAAACCAAACAACACAAACGACACGGGAAGCGCACACCGCCACTTCGCGCGCACGCCACCAACCAGTCGTCGTCTCAAAATAACAAACACAAACAAAATAAACTAACAACTAGGGCAACACAAAACAAAAACGCCTCGCACGAACCGCCCACAAAAAGGACAAGCACACGCACAGCCTCTGCTGACGACCACGACGCAGCGGCACGCTGCTCCTGTCCCGCGCCCCGCGCCCCGCGCCCCACTCGATTCACAACTCACGCGACACCGTCAACGACGGGCTCGCTTCCCGCAACCTACCACCTTTCCGCCACGACGCACAGCCCCAGCCCCACCCGACGACGCCCGTGGCAACGACTGCACTTTCACCACCGCCTCCCCCTTCCCCCCCAAAACACACACACACACACACAGCCAGCCAAAAACGCACTCGCGACCCACACATGCACGTGCATCGGCACACGCCAACCAGTCAACGTCGACAACCACACGCAAGGCTCGAAACGAAACCGGCGTCCTTCCACGTTGCCATCAAGCTACGCGACACAAGACACAAGGAACCAACACAACAGCCGGCCCCACTAATTCCCACTCTCACGCCGCAAAAAGCACACCGAAACCGCCAAACGCACGCACATTCCCCTTCGCACTGACACCACCGACCGGCTCGCTACCACACACCTCTCGGCAGCCGTTTCACGCCAATTCGCCACACCGCCCACACAGTCGACAAGCGCCCGCCCTGTACGGCACACGCAACGACGCAGCGCAGCAAAGGGCGCCCGCAACACATACCTCTCCGCCGCCCGACGCGCCAACCGCCACACCACACCGCCAGCCACTCGCAAATTGTGCACTGCCACCAGCCACACGTCCAACACGCCGCGCCGCCTCCGGCCACCCGCCAGGGGGCGCTCACGTCCGCGACAACAGCGCGGCCCGCCGGGCCGGGCCGAACCGAACCGAGCCGCCGCTGCTCTGCACTCGGCACGGCCACACCCTGCTGCAGACCGGGCACGTCCCTCTGTACGCGTCTGCCTGCGCATCAACACAACACGACCTTTTTTTTTTTTTTTCTTTGTTTTCTTCTTTCTTTCTTTCTTTCTTTCTTTCTTTCTTTCTTTGGCCCTCTCTCCTTCCCGCCATGGCGGTTACGGCACCGCCTGCAGCGGCAGATTTTTTGCGCCCACACGCCTACTCCTACCACCATTAACCTTGCCCTGCCCTGCCCTGCCCTGCCCATCAACGTCGCAGTCGAACCGACGCTTGCCAACACACTGCCCACGTTCCTTTCTCTTTTCGGCCTACGCCCATTACGCGCCGCCGCCACAGCACCTTCCCTTCCCACAACACACCGACGTCATCACACGCACCCAAAACAGGGGCCACGACCGTGTTCCTCGCCCACTCCCATCCCGCACGGTACGCACATTCCCAACTACTACCGCGCACCCTCCCTTTCCAATCTGTGTGTCTCTGTGTCTGTGTCCTGCCCGCGCGTGACGCCTCTCAACATCCGCCGTCCCCCGTCCCGTTTTCGCCCCCATGCCGTCGTCGCGCCGCCTCCTCCCCGTCCACCGCCGCCCCTGTCCGCCCCGCACCACACCATACACCGCTGCTTGTCCCGGCCGTTGCCACCAAAGGCGCCGACCGCAAACGCGCCACGCCGCAGCCCCCGTGCGTCTCGCGCTCGCTTGCATCTCCGTGCCGACGCTGCCTCTCTTCCCACTCGCACTCGACCTCGACAACACAGTCTTTGGCTCCGCCACTGCGTGTTCCGGTGGTACGCACGCTGCAACACGTATGTATTCATTACCAGAGCGATGGCGAGGCATGACAGCATCTCTGTCTGACCAGAGAGTTCTTTATCGCTGCTAGTCGGCGCTTGGACCGCGCCAGACGACAGTAGTGGCACGCACCGGGTCGCCAGGAACAGTTGTTATATATATTGTAGCGCGAGTCGGGAGAGGTAGTAGTCGGTCGACAGTAGTAGCGGGTGGACGGTTGTACTGAGCGGGCGTCGGCGGCGTGCTCTGCTCGTCTCGCGACTCTGGTCACGGTTCGGGACGATGTATAGTATATTGTGTTATAATCAAAAAGGTGGTGTGACGCTGCATTGCGCAAATCTGATAACGTATGTTCATTGTACCTCTTTTGTTCAACAACAAAAGCCCCACTATTACCTTTTTTCGAAAGTAACTTTTGTCTCTTAACGAAAAACATTCACTTTTTAAAGACTACTTCCTATGGCATTTCCCTCCAAGGAGTGCAATTAATTACCAGCCAGCACTCATTCATTGCACACAGCTGTGTAAGGGGTATCTACAATTGAGGAGCGGATATAAATGCAATTTTTTGTTTTTTTTTTTTTTTGTGTGTGTGTTGTAACCTCCCAGCAAAATTTAAAATAATGGACAATGTTATTTACGGATGCTAATGGACATTGCGCTAATTGTAACCTCGCCCACAATGAGAGGTCTTGAAAATGGCAACAAAAATGTGAAATTCGCAATCAGACTCAAATATAAAGTCTTCACACAACATTTACAAAAGTCCGTTCAGTGACAAGAAACTTCAATTAAACCGAAATATCGGTCTTTGGCCCTGTGCAAAACAATCAGAATTAAAGTCTTACCTCCGAATAAATGGATGTCACATTTCTGCTCTGGTTGTTGCGCAGCGCTTGGAGGAACTGCATTGCAAATAATAATATTCTCTTTTTTTGTGATTTTAGTGACATTTTTCTTCAAAGAAGTGGAACGAACTCTTTAGTTCAATAAAAAATTAAATGTTTGAAAAATGCTTTTGAAATAAAAATTATTATTGGGGAACTTGTTGGAGAATAATTACAATTTTTCATTATCTAATGATTATATTAATTAACAGTATACCTTATTCACCATCTCGACCAGTGTTGCCGACCGCCTACATCACACAACCGCACTCGGCTGCTACTACTGACCGACCGCTCTGCATGACGACTATTAGCGTACTGCACGCGACGACTACTGACAGAGTACAGCCCTCAACTACACAGAGCTACGGACTCGCAACGACTACTGACAGACTGACTGACTGAGAACCGCTCGCAACACTCGCGCAGTCCAGCGCAAACTCTCTGGTCACAGATGCTACAATGTCTCGCCATCGCTACTATGTTACATACGTGTTTCAGTGTCTTTTTCATTGGGGTAACGATCTTTGGCTCTTTTTATTCTGAATACAGGGCCAAAGGTCAACGCTGCTGCCCTTATACAATTTATCAGGTTTCATTATGTCTGTTGCAATGTTACATACGGTTCACTCTTTCATTAATATTATCGTTGGGTTTGTTTTGTAGGGACGTTAACATTCTGGCACATTTTTATTATCATCGGACTCTCTGCTATTTGTGCAGGGAGGTTATACCTGGGTCCATTTCCATTTCCATTTACATTTTAATATTGATAGACTTTTTGTTTTCTTTTTTGTTTCTTGTTGTTTTTCCTTCTTTTTTTTTGTTGTTTTTTTTTTTTTTTTTTTTTTTGTTTTGTTTTTCCCGCTCTCACCACCACCGCCGCATCACGCCTTCCGTTTTCTTGGTTTCTTTTCTGTTCTTCAACTGCTTCAACATCACCGCGCCCCATTTCCACACCACAGCCATCAGCCTCCAAGACGGGCGGGCGCAGTGTGCCATTTCCGGCGCACAAGCACACCCGTACGGTACTCTCCTCGCCCCCACGCCACCAACAACACAGCGACCACGCGGCTTTCAGGCATGGCACGGCACGGCACGGCACCGGCGAAATGCGCCGCCCCCGCCCCTCCGCGCATCCGTCCGTCTCGCCACGTTCACTGACAGCCGCGTCTGCGGCTACACCACGACAACCACAACACAACACCGCTCCCCTCCCTGGCAACTCACATTGTTTTTCTCCTCCTCTTTTGCACAAACCACAACGCCGAGCACAGGCGCAAGCCACCCACACCGCGCCCCTCCCCGTCCCGTCTTTGGCCGCCGCTCCTCGTTTCCTCGTTTGCCCCCTCCCATCTCCCGAAATGCCATGCCAGCAGCGTTACGCATGCCCCTCCCCTGTCCACACAACACTACCGCCTAACGAACAGCCTTTTCCGGGCCACATCCAGGGCACGCCCACCTCCAAACACTGCCAATTCACGGACGCACGCACACACACACACACACACTCACTTTCTCGACACCTTTCTGTACGGAGGGTGCGTCATCTCGACCGTGACAGAGTGACGGCAACTATCGACGATCCATTTCCCCCCACTGGTAAAACATGTCCACTAACACCTACATACATCATTCAAGTACACAGACAATAGCATACACACAATGGGAGGGCACACGAACATGGACGGCACGGCACTGTCATACACTCTTCCTCAGAACCATATCAACAAACGTTACGTACATCCGGGAAAGCGAAAGCGAAAGCGAAAGCAAAAGCAAAGGCAAAGCCCAATGCAGCCGTCAAAGGTAACGTTCACCACGGCAGACACTTGCAGCCGCGCCGCCGTTAAACGCATTTCAGTGCGGCTCCAATACGCCTCCCACACGGGAACGTTCCGTTGCTCTACGAATGCGTTTCTCCCCTTTTTCCCTTCCTCTCTCTTTTGCCCCCCGTCCTTGCACTCTTGCCTCATTCCTCACGTTCTGCCCAGACATTCGACCGATCAAAGTCAACCTTTCGTTACCGTTCTCAGCGCGACGGTGTACAACAGTATGACGGGTGTGCCCAAGACTTCGGTTCAGTTGCGTGACGCCGGTCTATCGCGCCGATCGACAGTTACTCAGGGGGCGACGGATCGGACCACGTCACCGACACACAAAACACTTTCAAACAAACAAATACATACCGGATGGACACAGACAAACACGTGTACAGACATTCGCCAAACAAACGACCGCCGCCGCCGCCGCCGTCGTCGTCTAGCGTGCATCTTGAATGACGACATCGGTGTGCGTGCGTCGTACGCAATCAGTCAGACACGGCTATCAAACATCAGAGTCGAATGGTACATCATCGTGCGTGTCGCCGTACACGTACAGTACAATACAACAACAATGCGTCTTAATGGCACGTTCATTTCAACGTCACTCACACACCTCCACGCTGCAGTTACGTCGCACCATTGTCAAACTCGGCGTACAGCAAAGGGAATAGTGGGCGGCAAAAAAAACCAAACAAAAACATTTCACATTTCACATTTCACCCTCGCCATGTATGATGTGCAAAAAAACAAACCCGCAAACGGCCGTCGTTACGGTGACACAAAAGTCGCCGATCACACTGTCCCCCCTCGCAGACGGGTAACACACACACACACACACACACCAACGGGTCAAAAACCACGCCAACGAGGCGTGCCACCATTCCACGCCACGGCGACCAACCTCGTGGCCGTACCCCGCGCAACACGCTTTGACGCGCCCCCCCACCCACAATCAAAATGCACACATACATCACAGCCGTCCACACAAACAACAACAACAATTCCGCCCTTCCCGCAAAAGGCAAGTTGGTGGCCCTGAAAAGGGCCGTTTTGCCGCTCTCGCAACGGAGGAGCCTTCTCCATCCTTCCTTCCATTCCAGAGCCACCTCCTTACTTGGAGCTCGTGTACTTGGTCACCGCCTTCGTGCCCTCGCTCACGGCGTGCTTGGCCAGCTCGCCAGGCAGCAACAGCCGCACAGCGGTCTGGATCTCGCGGGACGTGATGGTCGAGCGCTTGTTGTAGTGCGCCAGGCGAGAAGCCTCGGCCGCAATGCGCTCGAAAATGTCGTTCACGAAGCTGTTCATGATGCTCATCGCCTTCGACGAGATGCCCGTGTCAGGGTGCACCTGCTTCAGCACCTTGTAGATGTAGATGGCATAGCTCTCCTTCCTCTTGCGCTTCTTCTTCTTGTCGCCCTTCGAAATGTTCTTCTGCGCCTTGCCAGCCTTCTTGGCGGCCTTCCCGCTAGTCTTGGGCGGCATCTCGAACCAACGTACGGCAGCAGCAACACCAGTAGCAAGCGCTCCGCTCTAGTCAGCGTCTCCCCACACAGTGGCACCCGCCGCCAGCCGCCGCCGCACCTTTACCAGCTCGCCCTGTTGCGGCCGCCGACCAATGGGGCGCGCGCGCAACCGGCCGCCGCACCCGAGCCCATAAAGCACCCCCACCCCGGCTGCGCCGGCATTCCCGCTCACGCCGCGGAGAGTACACGTTAGTTCGTTGTCGCTGTTGGTTATCGTGATGTCGGGACGCGGAAGTGGACGCAAAGCTGCTGCCTTGGCTGAGTTGCTGCTCACGTTAGCAGGACCAGCCGGGAAGAAGAAGAAGAAGTCTACACCGCAGTGCTTTCGCTGCCAAAAGCTTGGCCACGTCGCCAAGCACTGCAGCGGAGCAGTCGCGTGTTTGAAGTGTGCGCAAGCACACGACACACGCGACTGCAAGAAGCCGAAGGACGCCCCCTGCACATGCGCCAACTGCGGTGGCGCACACGCGGCTAACGCCCGTTCCTGCGCTTACAGGAGAAATTGGCGCGGACCAGAGAAGACGCAGAAGCAAGTGACCACCACACGCGAAGAGGTGGTCACTCGATCAGAAGACGTCATCACCAGGCGCCTCAACGACGCCGTAGAAGAAGCCATGTCCGCCTTCAAATCCGCCATGGCGGAAGAGAGGGCGGCCATGCTGGCGGAACTGGGCGAGGCTCGGCGTCAGATTGCTGAGCTGACGCAGGAGCTTCGCTCAGCCAAGGCAGCTTCCGCCACAGCGGTCGACACCGCCAGCCAGACGACTCCTCCACGAGAGAAGAAGTTTGCGACGGTGGCCACGCAGACCGACGTGCCTGCCGAAGGGGAGCCCAAGACGGACACCGAGGCAGCAGCGCACGAAGACGAGTGGGAAGAAGTCCCATTCCTCCCGCTTCCGGACATGTACAGCGCAAGCGCTGTGACGCAGAAGATCGCTGCATCGCTTCGCGACGGTACTTACCCCCACCACGACAACCCTTATCCCTTCGTTCCTCCTAACCATCCTAAACCACAACTCCCGCATCGCCCACTCGGGTATCCTGAAGGCCTTCTGGGTCTTTCTAGGGAGGAGTTCAATCTGATTGACTCCTACCCTATCTTCACAGATGCGCAGATGCGCTGTATCATCATCGCTCTCGTCAACGGGGAGTATGATAAAGCGGGATGCATTTTGCACAACATCCCAACCGAGGAAGGGCCCTCAACAACAGCCAAGAAGAAAAAGAAAAGTCGTCACACCGACAAATACAGAAAATAGGTTATCGGCACTCCTTGCCAGTACAGAACAACCTACAAGTCAAGAAAGAAGACTCATCAATCATCCCAGGGGAGTAAAGGCCAACAGGCCACAGACTTCCACCTGAACCTCCTCACAGTGAGGAAGTCAGAAAAGGAGCAGCAGGCAGGCTGCGCCGGCACGCACTCCGCTGCTCGACTCGCTGCCGCTCGCACCGGTCGTTTTCGTTTCCGTTTCGTGTGCACCGTCGCTAGCCCATCGCCATGTCCGGACGCGGAAAGGGAGGCAAAGTCAAGGGCAAGTCAAAGTCCCGCTCAAGCAGGGCTGGGCTCCAGTTCCCGGTCGGCAGAATCCACCGCCTCCTGCGCAAGGGAAACTACGCAGAGCGCGTCGGCGCCGGGGCGCCCGTCTACCTCGCCGCCGTCATGGAGTACCTCGCGGCTGAGGTGCTCGAGCTGGCCGGAAACGCGGCCCGCGACAACAAGAAGACGCGCATCATCCCGCGCCACCTGCAGCTTGCCATCCGCAACGACGAGGAGCTCAACAAGCTCCTGTCGGGCGTCACCATCGCACAGGGTGGTGTCCTGCCCAACATCCAGGCCGTCCTGCTGCCAAAGAAGACCGAGAAGAAGGCCTAAAGGAGGCCAGGCAATCGCAGCGCCGCGTGCTCCCCTGCACGCAACGCGCTTTGCCGGCTCGGCCCACAACAATCGGCCCTTTTCAGGGCCACCACACACACCTACGTCCAAAGCAAAATTTCAGTCGTCCTCGCCGCACCTTGTTTTGTTTTAACTTTGCACTGTCACAGCACAGCCGCCGCCGGCGCACGTCCGCCATCTTGTCGTCCACACAGCCCGTGTGGCCCAACACACACACACACACACACACACATTTTGCACGGTCGCAGTCGCCTTCCAAACCGACAACGGCAGCAATAATGACCATTGTTAAAGGGAGGCGTGTCGACACACCGCCCTCCACTCCCGCGCGCAACGGCCGTCGACACGAACGAAACAGCTGATCCGGCCGCCTATGCCCACACGCCTTGCCTCGGAAACCCCAACGCCGCCGCAAACAAACACACAGAGACAAACCACGCAAGCAAATAATCACCGCCTCTCGCACAACAACACACAGCCCGCCATCTCCGTCGCGATCGATACAAAGACACACAATAACAAACACACAAACGAAGCAGCTCCACACACAGCCAGCCACATGACACGTTTCCTTTCCTTCTCCCCTCCCAGTCACATCACGTCGCTCAAACGGAAAGAAAGAAAGAAACAAACAACACAGCGCACACACGCAGCAACAACACAGACTCTTTCGCACTTTTCAACTTCCGAACAGTGTGATGGCCCTGAAAAGGGCCGTTTTCTAGTCTCTCCCACCCACAAGCACGGCCGCGGGAAGGCCAGCGCCCGCTGCGACGCAGCCTAACCGCCGAAACCGTACAGGGTGCGCCCCTGCCTCTTCAGGGCGTACACCACGTCCATGGCCGTCACAGTCTTGCGCTTGGCGTGCTCAGTGTACGTCACCGCGTCGCGGATCACGTTCTCCAGGAACACCTTCAGCACCCCGCGGGTCTCCTCGTAGATCAGACCAGAGATGCGCTTCACGCCGCCCCTGCGAGCCAGGCGGCGGATGGCGGGCTTCGTGATGCCCTGGATGTTGTCGCGCAACACCTTGCGGTGCCGCTTGGCGCCACCCTTGCCGAGCCCCTTTCCTCCCTTGCCGCGGCCTGTCATCCTTCCTTCCTCGGGCAAAGCAAAACGTGCACAAACAGCACCTGCAGCGGCTGGCGAGTCGGCTACGGTCTGCGCCCAGCGCGCCCGCCGCCCCCCTATATAGACTCTGGCCCGCCCTCCCCCCACCACGCGCAACCGAGGGCATATAAGCGCAGCACGGAGGCGCGCGGGCCCGTTGTCAAGGCAGCACCGGACGCCGCGCCGCACCTAACCTCCACGCACGCCGCTCCGCTACCGCTACCGCCATGGCCCGCACAAAGCAAACGGCCCGCAAGTCCACCGGCGGAAAGGCGCCGCGCAAACAGCTCGCCACCAAGGCGGCGAGGAAGAGCGCGCCCGCCACCGGAGGCGTCAAGAAGCCCCACCGCTACAGGCCGGGCACCGTCGCCCTGCGAGAAATCAGGCGCTACCAGAAGAGCACAGAGCTGCTCATCCGCAAGCTGCCATTCCAGCGCCTAGTGCGCGAGATCGCCCAGGACTTCAAGACCGACCTGCGCTTCCAGAGCTCCGCAGTCATGGCCCTGCAGGAGGCCAGCGAGGCCTACCTCGTCGGCCTCTTCGAAGACACCAACCTGTGCGCAATCCACGCCAAGCGCGTCACCATCATGCCCAAGGACATCCAGCTCGCGCGCCGCATCCGCGGCGAGCGCGCCTAAACCGCGCCGCGGCACCGCACCGCACAAACAAAAACGGCCCTTTTCAGGGCCACTAACATCTCTCCGTCGCGAGCAAACTTTGTCGGTCGCCTGCCTCTCGCCCCGCAACCCAAAAACAAAAACCACCACTTCCCGTCCGTCCGCCACACCCGCTCACTCTGCCTGCCTGCTAGCAGCGCGCAACAATCACACATCATCCCTCCCCGGCGCTCAAAGCGCACAATACCCAACGGCCGACGTCACACCGCACGGGTGGCTGGCCGGCCGCCGCTTTCGTTTCGAAAACAAAAAAACCCGCACTCCACTCCGACGGCCAACGGCCAGGCAGGCGCGCTCGCTCGCTCGCTCTACACGCCACCGAAATCCCCGCCGACTCCTTCCGCATCTCAACGTGCCCCCCGTTGCAAAACATAACACACACACACACAAAGGAACAAAACAAAACAAAGACCAGACACGACTCGACAAGACAGACATCCGAGAAGAACGAACGCAGGCAAGCCAACCAACGTATTCAAACAAAACAACGTGACAGAAAACCAACCGTCGGCCGCCGCCACAAACACGGCGACAATCAACCACGACAACAACAACAACAACAACACCGCTTACCGCTACCGCCGCCCACACCCGCCACCGACCCCCGCAATCCAACCACCACGGCACGCAAACAGCATCCCCACGGGCATACAGAAACGCCAGACAGACACCCACACCAAACGCAACACGACAATCAAAACCTTCCCCGACGTGCTTTGATGGCCCTGAGAAGGGCCGTTTTGGGCCGCGCGTCTCTTGCGCGCCACTAGACGACGACGGGGGGTGGGGACGACGGAGTCAAGCGCCAAACCCTTCCATTCCCATCTCTTTCTCCTCTACTCTACTTCTTCTTCTTGGGCGAAGCCTTCGCCTTAGACGGCGTCGTCGCCTTCTTCGGGCGCGGCGCCTTCGGCTTCTTCGTCGGAACCTTGGCGGCCTTCTTCGCCTTCGACGGCGACTTGGCCTTGGCCGGCTTGGCCGCAGCCGCCTTCTTCGCACCCGCGGGAGCAGCCGACGCCGCAGACGCCTTCTTGGCGGCGCCCGCCTTCCGACCGGTCGCCGCCTTCACGCCACCAGCCTTCTTTGCGCCGGCCGCACGGGCGCCCTTCTTCTCCTTGCTGGCCGGAGCGGCGCGCTTCTTCTTGGCACCGCCAGCACGGGCCTTGCCGCCCTCGGCCGCCCCCCCGCCGCCGGCGCCGGCAAGCTTGAACGAGCCGGACGCGCCCTTCCCCTTCGTCTGCACCAGCTCGCCCGCCACGACGGCCGACTTGAGGTACTTCTTGATAAACGGCGCCAGCTTCTCCGCGTCCAGCTTGTAGTGCGCGGCTATGTACTTCTTGATCGCCTGCAGCGACGACCCGCCGCGCTCCTTCAGACTCTTGATGGCGGCCGTCACCATCTCAGAGGTGCGCGGGTGCGCAGGCTTGGCGCGCGGCTTCTTCGCAGACGACGCAGACTTGGCCTTCTTCGTAGTGCCGGTGGCGGCGGGTGCCGCAGCAGTCTCGTTCGTAGCCGCCTGATCTGCCATTTCGACGACGCGCGTAACACACAGCGAGAGCGAGCGGGACGGCAGGCACGCAAGCACAGCACAGCAGCAGAGCAGAGAATCACAAGGCCCAGCCAGTGTCGCGGGCGGGCGCGGACGGCCGAGAGAGCGGCCGCCACTCTGCGCGCCGCCGCGCCGCGCCTCCCGCGCTTGCTACCGCCCAACGTCCGACAGCCTGTGCGGAGCAGCCCCAAACCTGCGCCACAACCGCCCGCGCCTTTCAAACCACCGAGGATGGGGCTACACACAGCCACACCACAGTCGCCAACCAGTCGCCACGGCAGCGCCGCAAACCACGGCCAAACTGCAGCTACCGCGCGCTACAGCCTGGGTCGGCCCGCCGAGAATCGCCGCCCCCGCCCAAATGCCGCCCCCACAGCCCCAGCCGACGACCCGCCACAATGGCCAAACCTTCGGCAAAACTCCCACACCGTCGCCGCGGCAGCCCGGCCAGCGCGGCCGGCGCCACAGCCACACAAGCCGAGGCGTGCGGCGATGACGGCCGTGCAAACGCGCCTCCGCCGCCCCATCGCCTTCCGTCGCCCTCCCGCCGTTTCCCGATCGGCCCGCAGCCGTCGGGCCACATCGCGCGCCGTCCTCCTCCTCTCGCCCGCCAACATTCACAGCCGTTTCTCAACAATTGCCCGCCGCAAACGGACGCCGCCTGCGCAACAGGCGCCGCCGCCCCTCGCCGCTTCCGACCCAACCCCTCGACCGAGGCAAACCGCAATCCGAATCTACAGACCAACCCAATCTGCCGTCAAGCACACACGACAGCCGACCTTACACGTTACGCGTTACACATTACGTTTACACGTCTACGTTAGGTTAGGTTAGGTGGACGTGGGTTAGGTTAAGGGGACTTGGGTTAGGTTAAGCGTCAAACTTAGGTTAAGCATTCAAACACGTCAGGCGTCAGAGGTTAGGTTAGGTTAGGTTAGGTTAGGTTAGGTTAGGTTAGGTTAGGTTACACGTTAGGTTAAGGGGTCAGTGCTAGGTTAAGAAGCGTCAAACGTAGGTTAAAAAAGCGTTCAAACGTGAGGCGTGAGCCGGACAGCTTACCTTACGTAGACGTTAGGGGCTCACAGGCTGAGCTCACCTCGCCACACCACAGGTTAGGTTCGGTTCGGTTCGGTTCGCTCGGCTCAGCGTAAAGCGCCGAGGTCAGGGTTACGTTCGTTCACCTTCGGGCGCCACACTTTCGGTTGAAAGGTCGCGACGGGACGACGTCGGCAGGCACGCCGCAAACGAACAAACACGTACAGACGACGTCGGAAACCGCCGACAGACGGGGGAGCAGCACGACCACGACCAGACACCGAGCGCGAACGAGACACACGCGAACCACCCCCACCGGCCAAAGGGCACCACACAACAACCCAGAGCACCACGTGTCGACACCAGAGCAACCCGCCGCTCACGCGACATGGCTGGCACCGAAGGGCAACCGCCCGCAACTGCGCTTTCCGCGCCGGCCCGGATGCACGTCGTGCTACAACAACACCACTACCGTACACAGCCGCTGTTCACAACATCACTATCAATGGCGCGCCCGCGGCTCGCCGCCGTCGCAGTCGCAGCCCCAACGCCAGCACTTTTGCACCACCATTCACACGCACCGCAACACAGCTCGCCGACACAGCCGAACAAAACAAACACCACACAACAACAGCAACAACGCCGCCGCCTCTACTTGTGCCGGCGACCCACCCCGCCGATGGCGCACCTTTCGCCAGCCGGCAATCGACACACACGCACCCACCCACCGGGGCCCAGTGCAAAAAAAAAAAAAAACACACAAAAACAAAAAAACCAAACAACACAAACGACACGGGAAGCGCACACCGCCACTTCGCGCGCACGCCACCAACCAGTCGTCGTCTCAAAATAACAAACACAAACAAAATAAACTAACAACTAGGGCAACACAAAACAAAAACGCCTCGCACGAACCGCCCACAAAAAGGACAAGCACACGCACAGCCTCTGCTGACGACCACGACGCAGCGGCACGCTGCTCCTGTCCCGCGCCCCGCGCCCCGCGCCCCACTCGATTCACAACTCACGCGACACCGTCAACGACGGGCTCGCTTCCCGCAACCTACCACCTTTCCGCCACGACGCACAGCCCCAGCCCCACCCGACGACGCCCGTGGCAACGACTGCACTTTCACCACCGCCTCCCCCTTCCCCCCCAAAACACACACACACACACACAGCCAGCCAAAAACGCACTCGCGACCCACACATGCACGTGCATCGGCACACGCCAACCAGTCAACGTCGACAACCACACGCAAGGCTCGAAACGAAACCGGCGTCCTTCCACGTTGCCATCAAGCTACGCGACACAAGACACAAGGAACCAACACAACAGCCGGCCCCACTAATTCCCACTCTCACGCCGCAAAAAGCACACCGAAACCGCCAAACGCACGCACATTCCCCTTCGCACTGACACCACCGACCGGCTCGCTACCACACACCTCTCGGCAGCCGTTTCACGCCAATTCGCCACACCGCCCACACAGTCGACAAGCGCCCGCCCTGTACGGCACACGCAACGACGCAGCGCAGCAAAGGGCGCCCGCAACACATACCTCTCCGCCGCCCGACGCGCCAACCGCCACACCACACCGCCAGCCACTCGCAAATTGTGCACTGCCACCAGCCACACGTCCAACACGCCGCGCCGCCTCCGGCCACCCGCCAGGGGGCGCTCACGTCCGCGACAACAGCGCGGCCCGCCGGGCCGGGCCGAACCGAACCGAGCCGCCGCTGCTCTGCACTCGGCACGGCCACACCCTGCTGCAGACCGGGCTCGTCCCTCTGTACGCGTCTGCCTGCGCATCAACACAACACGACCTTTTTTTTTTTTTTTTTTTGTTTTCTTCTTTCTTTCTTTCTTTCTTTCTTTCTTTCTTTCTTTGGCCCTCTCTCCTTCCCGCCATGGCGGTTACGGCACCGCCTGCAGCGGCAGATTTTTTGCGCCCACACGCCTACTCCTACCACCATTAACCTTGCCCTGCCCTGCCCTGCCCTGCCCATCAACGTCGCAGTCGAACCGACGCTTGCCAACACACTGCCCACGTTCCTTTCTCTTTTCGGCCTACGCCCATTACGCGCCGCCGCCACAGCACCTTCCCTTCCCACAACACACCGACGTCATCACACGCACCCAAAACAGGGGCCACGACCGTGTTCCTCGCCCACTCCCATCCCGCACGGTACGCACATTCCCAACTACTACCGCGCACCCTCCCTTTCCAATCTGTGTGTCTCTGTGTCTGTGTCCTGCCCGCGCGTGACGCCTCTCAACATCCGCCGTCCCCCGTCCCGTTTTCGCCCCCATGCCGTCGTCGCGCCGCCTCCTCCCCGTCCACCGCCGCCCCTGTCCGCCCCGCACCACACCATACACCGCTGCTTGTCCCGGCCGTTGCCACCAAAGGCGCCGACCGCAAACGCGCCACGCCGCAGCCCCCGTGCGTCTCGCGCTCGCTTGCATCTCCGTGCCGACGCTGCCTCTCTTCCCACTCGCACTCGACCTCGACAACACAGTCTTTGGCTCCGCCACTGCGTGTTCCGGTGGTACGCACGCTGCAACACGTATGTATTCATTACCAGAGCGATGGCGAGGCATGACAGCATCTCTGTCTGACCAGAGAGTTCTTTATCGCTGCTAGTCGGCGCTTGGACCGCGCCAGACGACAGTAGTGGCACGCACCGGGTCGCCAGGAACAGTTGTTATATATATTGTAGCGCGAGTCGGGAGAGGTAGTAGTCGGTCGACAGTAGTAGCGGGTGGACGGTTGTACTGAGCGGGCGTCGGCGGCGTGCTCTGCTCGTCTCGCGACTCTGGTCACGGTTCGGGACGATGTATAGTATATTGTGTTATAATCAAAAAGGTGGTGTGACGCTGCATTGCGCAAATCTGATAACGTATGTTCATTGTACCTCTTTTGTTCAACAACAAAAGCCCCACTATTACCTTTTTTCGAAAGTAACTTTTGTCTCTTAACGAAAAACATTCACTTTTTAAAGACTACTTCCTATGGCATTTCCCTCCAAGGAGTGCAATTAATTACCAGCCAGCACTCATTCATTGCACACAGCTGTGTAAGGGGTATCTACAATTGAGGAGCGGATATAAATGCAATTTTTTGTTTTTTTTTTTTTTGTGTGTGTGTTGTAACCTCCCAGCAAAATTTAAAATAATGGACAATGTTATTTACGGATGCTAATGGACATTGCGCTAATTGTAACCTCGCCCACAATGAGAGGTCTTGAAAATGGCAACAAAAATGTGAAATTCGCAATCAGACTCAAATATAAAGTCTTCACACAACATTTACAAAAGTCCGTTCAGTGACAAGAAACTTCAATTAAACCGAAATATCGGTCTTTGGCCCTGTGCAAAACAATCAGAATTAAAGTCTTACCTCCGAATAAATGGATGTCACATTTCTGCTCTGGTTGTTGCGCAGCGCTTGGAGGAACTGCATTGCAAATAATAATATTCTCTTTTTTTGTGATTTTAGTGACATTTTTCTTCAAAGAAGTGGAACGAACTCTTTAGTTCAATAAAAAATTAAATGTTTGAAAAATGCTTTTGAAATAAAAATTATTATTGGGGAACTTGTTGGAGAATAATTACAATTTTTCATTATCTAATGATTATATTAATTAACAGTATACCTTATTCACCATCTCGACCAGTGTTGCCGACCGCCTACATCACACAACCGCACTCGGCTGCTACTACTGACCGACCGCTCTGCATGACGACTATTAGCGTACTGCACGCGACGACTACTGACAGAGTACAGCCCTCAACTACACAGAGCTACGGACTCGCAACGACTACTGACAGACTGACTGACTGAGAACCGCTCGCAACACTCGCGCAGTCCAGCGCAAACTCTCTGGTCACAGATGCTACAATGTCTCGCCATCGCTACTATGTTACATACGTGTTTCAGTGTCTTTTTCATTGGGGTAACGATCTTTGGCTCTTTTTATTCTGAATACAGGGCCAAAGGTCAACGCTGCTGCCCTTATACAATTTATCAGGTTTCATTATGTCTGTTGCAATGTTACATACGGTTCACTCTTTCATTAATATTATCGTTGGGTTTGTTTTGTAGGGACGTTAACATTCTGGCACATTTTTATTATCATCGGACTCTCTGCTATTTGTGCAGGGAGGTTATACCTGGGTCCATTTCCATTTCCATTTACATTTTAATATTGATAGACTTTTTGTTTTCTTTTTTGTTTCTTGTTGTTTTTCCTTCTTTTTTTTTGTTGTTTTTTTTTTTTTTTTTTTTTTGTTTTGTTTTTCCCGCTCTCACCACCACCGCCGCATCACGCCTTCCGTTTTCTTGGTTTCTTTTCTGTTCTTCAACTGCTTCAACATCACCGCGCCCCATTTCCACACCACAGCCATCAGCCTCCAAGACGGGCGGGCGCAGTGTGCCATTTCCGGCGCACAAGCACACCCGTACGGTACTCTCCTCGCCCCCACGCCACCAACAACACAGCGACCACGCGGCTTTCAGGCATGGCACGGCACGGCACGGCACCGGCGAAATGCGCCGCCCCCGCCCCTCCGCGCATCCGTCCGTCTCGCCACGTTCACTGACAGCCGCGTCTGCGGCTACACCACGACAACCACAACACAACACCGCTCCCCTCCCTGGCAACTCACATTGTTTTTCTCCTCCTCTTTTGCACAAACCACAACGCCGAGCACAGGCGCAAGCCACCCACACCGCGCCCCTCCCCGTCCCGTCTTTGGCCGCCGCTCCTCGTTTCCTCGTTTGCCCCCTCCCATCTCCCGAAATGCCATGCCAGCAGCGTTACGCATGCCCCTCCCCTGTCCACACAACACTACCGCCTAACGAACAGCCTTTTCCGGGCCACATCCAGGGCACGCCCACCTCCAAACACTGCCAATTCACGGACGCACGCACACACACACACACACACTCACTTTCTCGACACCTTTCTGTACGGAGGGTGCGTCATCTCGACCGTGACAGAGTGACGGCAACTATCGACGATCCATTTCCCCCCACTGGTAAAACATGTCCACTAACACCTACATACATCATTCAAGTACACAGACAATAGCATACACACAATGGGAGGGCACACGAACATGGACGGCACGGCACTGTCATACACTCTTCCTCAGAACCATATCAACAAACGTTACGTACATCCGGGAAAGCGAAAGCGAAAGCGAAAGCAAAAGCAAAGGCAAAGCCCAATGCAGCCGTCAAAGGTAACGTTCACCACGGCAGACACTTGCAGCCGCGCCGCCGTTAAACGCATTTCAGTGCGGCTCCAATACGCCTCCCACACGGGAACGTTCCGTTGCTCTACGAATGCGTTTCTCCCCTTTTTCCCTTCCTCTCTCTTTTGCCCCCCGTCCTTGCACTCTTGCCTCATTCCTCACGTTCTGCCCAGACATTCGACCGATCAAAGTCAACCTTTCGTTACCGTTCTCAGCGCGACGGTGTACAACAGTATGACGGGTGTGCCCAAGACTTCGGTTCAGTTGCGTGACGCCGGTCTATCGCGCCGATCGACAGTTACTCAGGGGGCGACGGATCGGACCACGTCACCGACACACAAAACACTTTCAAACAAACAAATACATACCGGATGGACACAGACAAACACGTGTACAGACATTCGCCAAACAAACGACCGCCGCCGCCGCCGCCGTCGTCGTCTAGCGTGCATCTTGAATGACGACATCGGTGTGCGTGCGTCGTACGCAATCAGTCAGACACGGCTATCAAACATCAGAGTCGAATGGTACATCATCGTGCGTGTCGCCGTACACGTACAGTACAATACAACAACAATGCGTCTTAATGGCACGTTCATTTCAACGTCACTCACACACCTCCACGCTGCAGTTACGTCGCACCATTGTCAAACTCGGCGTACAGCAAAGGGAATAGTGGGCGGCAAAAAAAACCAAACAAAAACATTTCACATTTCACATTTCACCCTCGCCATGTATGATGTGCAAAAAAACAAACCCGCAAACGGCCGTCGTTACGGTGACACAAAAGTCGCCGATCACACTGTCCCCCCTCGCAGACGGGTAACACACACACACACACACACACCAACAACACCAATGGGTCAAAAACCACGCCAACGAGGCGTGCCACCATTCCACGCCACGGCGACCAACCTCGTGGCCGTACCCCGCGCAACACGCTTTGACGCGCCCCCCCACCCACAATCAAAATGCACACATACATCACAGCCGTCCACACAAACAACAACAACAATTCCGCCCTTCCCGCAAAAGGCAAGTTGGTGGCCCTGAAAAGGGCCGTTTTGCCGCTCTCGCAACGGAGGAGCCTTCTCCATCCTTCCTTCCATTCCAGAGCCACCTCCTTACTTGGAGCTCGTGTACTTGGTCACCGCCTTCGTGCCCTCGCTCACGGCGTGCTTGGCCAGCTCGCCAGGCAGCAACAGCCGCACAGCGGTCTGGATCTCGCGGGACGTGATGGTCGAGCGCTTGTTGTAGTGCGCCAGGCGAGAAGCCTCGGCCGCAATGCGCTCGAAAATGTCGTTCACGAAGCTGTTCATGATGCTCATCGCCTTCGACGAGATGCCCGTGTCAGGGTGCACCTGCTTCAGCACCTTGTAGATGTAGATGGCATAGCTCTCCTTCCTCTTGCGCTTCTTCTTCTTGTCGCCCTTCGAAATGTTCTTCTGCGCCTTGCCAGCCTTCTTGGCGGCCTTCCCGCTAGTCTTGGGCGGCATCTCGAACCAACGTACGGCAGCAGCAACACCAGTAGCAAGCGCTCCGCTCTAGTCAGCGTCTCCCCACACAGTGGCACCCGCCGCCAGCCGCCGCCGCACCTTTACCAGCTCGCCCTGTTGCGGCCGCCGACCAATGGGGCGCGCGCGCAACCGGCCGCCGCACCCGAGCCCATAAAGCACCCCCACCCCGGCTGCGCCGGCCCACTCACGGAGGCGGGGTAGCGGTATATGTCAAAAAAGGTATCAGACACCATCAAATATACCCCCCCAATACAGCAGAAATAGAAACAGCGGCAATCGAAGTGGCTACAGTAACTGGCCCCCTAACAGTCGTTGCAGTGTATCGCCCCCCTTCCCAAAGACTAGAAGAGGACGACATAGCTGCACTAAGTCGCATTAGAGGCAAACTACTAATAGCAGGGGACCTAAATGCCAAGCACGCGGACTGGAACTCGAGACGCCGAAATCAAGCTGGTCAACAACTGCAACGACTCGCGCGCACACACCAGTTACAAATATGGGGCCCAGAGGAACCGACACACTTCCCAAAGAACGGAGGAAGACCGGACGTCCTCGACATAGCCATCACAAAGAATCTGGTGGGCTTTGTATCCGCGACATCGGTAAACAGAATGTCGTCGGACCACAATCCCGTGATTTTCGAGGTCGACATGGGAGAATGGCTCTCTAGCCCACAACGGCATGCGACATACAAGCGCATCAATAAGGAGCAATTCAGCAATGCAGTAGCAGCTGAACTTGCCCAGACCCCGCCTCCAACTGCAGAGACAGCAGAACAGGCACTAGACGACCTCACAAGAGCGATCCTACAAGCTGCTGAGGGAGCCACACCGCCTCCTGCGGGGCCCCCCCGCTCCAGGCAACTCCCCCCGCACTTGCTTGCGCAAATACGGCACAAAAACAGGATCGCCAAAGAGTGGAAGCTCACCAGAAATAGGGATACACGGAGGCTACTCAATAGGCTACAGAGAGAGCTGAAAGCCGATCTCAATGAGTACCGCAACCAACAATGGTCGGCAAGGCTCTCAGCTCTCAAACTAGACGACAATAGTTTATGGCAAGCCACCAAACAGTACACAAAAAGACGCGCAAAAATGCCACCACTCCATGGCGAACGCGGACTGCAGTTCAGCCCCATCGACAAAGCTAACGCACTAGCCGACGTGTTCGAAAAACAGTTCAGACCAGCAGAAGTACAGGACAGAGAACACGTCGCAACAGTCCGCAGAGAACTGGCCGTGTTCCTGGAAGCAGACGACGAAGATGACTACACGCCACTCTTCAATACTGAAGATGTGGCGCGCTGCATCAAGTCCCTGCCCACCAGGAAAACCCCGGGTCACGACCAGGTCACAAATGAATTGCTGAAACTCCTCCCGCCTCTGGCAATCACCCACCTGACCGATATAGTTAATGAACTGACGCGATCACAAAAATTCCCGGCGCAGTGGAAGCACGCAGAAGTTATTGCGATCGCGAAACCAGGAAAAGACCTGGTGTTCCCGCAACACTATAGACCAATTAGTCTACTGCCTACCCTCAGTAAACTTTACGAGCGCCTCCTACTAACCCCCATACAGGACTATATCACAAGAGAGCAGATTCTGCCGAAATTCCAATTCGGATTTAGGCAAAGACACTCCGCCCCCCAGCAAATCATGAGGGTGGTTGAAGCAGCCACAGACAGCTTCAACCGAAAGGGCTACTGCGGGCTTGTCTTGTTAGACGTAGCAAAAGCCTTCGACTCAGTCTGGCACACCGGGATATTACACAAGATGTACACCCTAGGCTTCCCCGGAAAGATAGTCAAAATCGTTAAAAACTATCTCTCCGGTAGGACTTTCTCAGTCAAGATCGATGGATCCCTGTCGACCAGGAGAAGAATCAGTGCAGGCGTGCCCCAGGGCTCAGTCCTGGGACCCGTCCTCTACAGTGTCTACACTGCTGACATCCCTACGACTCAGCATGTAAACACTGCACAGTACGCAGACGACACTGCATTCTTCTCCTGCTCGACAAACAGGAACCTGGTTACAAGGCGTCTGCAAACCGCCCTAAACAGGACGGAAAACTGGGCAAAGCAGTGGCGCATCTCAATTAACTCTGAGAAAACACAAGCCATGCTGCTCACCAGACGCTATGGGAAACGCCGACCCCCAAGAAGACCATACCAACTGCTGAGATTGCAGGGGCAGAATTTGCCATGGAGAAATTCTGCGAAGTACCTCGGTGTCACACTTGACAGACGCCTGACATGGAAGTGCCACATAGAGGAGCTTCGCAGAAAGGCTCACGCCAGGATGCAGATTCTGTACCCTGTCTTGAACAGCACCAGTTCCCTCGACCCCGCAACAGGAGTAGCGATCTATCGAAGTCTAATTCGACCGATACTGGAATATGCGTGCCCTGTATGGGGCTACGCAGCCAGATAGACGATAGATCGCTTACAAAAGACTCAAAACAGAGCGTTAAGACGAGCCCTACACGTCCCCACGCGCTTCCCCACGGCAGATTTGCACGAAGCCGCAGACATAGAGCCAATCACCACAAGATTCCGCGCCCTGGCAGAAGTGTTCTACGCCACGGCGCGGAAGTCAGAAAACGAATTAATCAACACCCTTGGGCAATACGAACCCCATAGGCAGAGATATAACAGACCCAAGTCGCTACTCCTGCAGTAGCAGAAAAAGAACAACTAAAGAAAACTCACAACGAACAGCAACCAACAAAAGCAAAGAAACAAAAACAACACAAAAGAAAAGAGGAGGAAATGTCCTAATGTGACAACAACCTCCACCAGCACACCCTCTAAAGGTAGAGGAATAAAAGAGAGAAGCAGCTGCGCCGGCACGCACTCCGCTGCTCGACTCGCTGCCGCTCGCACCGGTCGTTTTCGTTTCCGTTTCGTGTGCACCGTCGCTAGCCCATCGCCATGTCCGGACGCGGAAAGGGAGGCAAAGTCAAGGGCAAGTCAAAGTCCCGCTCAAGCAGGGCTGGGCTCCAGTTCCCGGTCGGCAGAATCCACCGCCTCCTGCGCAAGGGAAACTACGCAGAGCGCGTCGGCGCCGGGGCGCCCGTCTACCTCGCCGCCGTCATGGAGTACCTCGCGGCTGAGGTGCTCGAGCTGGCCGGAAACGCGGCCCGCGACAACAAGAAGACGCGCATCATCCCGCGCCACCTGCAGCTTGCCATCCGCAACGACGAGGAGCTCAACAAGCTCCTGTCGGGCGTCACCATCGCACAGGGTGGTGTCCTGCCCAACATCCAGGCCGTCCTGCTGCCAAAGAAGACCGAGAAGAAGGCCTAAAGGAGGCCAGGCAATCGCAGCGCCGCGTGCTCCCCTGCACGCAACGCGCTTTGCCGGCTCGGCCCACAACAATCGGCCCTTTTCAGGGCCACCACACACACCTACGTCCAAAGCAAAATTTCAGTCGTCCTCGCCGCACCTTGTTTTGTTTTAACTTTGCACTGTCACAGCACAGCCGCCGCCGGCGCACGTCCGCCATCTTGTCGTCCACACAGCCCGTGTGGCCCAACACACACACACACACACACACACATTTTGCACGGTCGCAGTCGCCTTCCAAACCGACAACGGCAGCAATAATGACCATTGTTAAAGGGAGGCGTGTCGACACACCGCCCTCCACTCCCGCGCGCAACGGCCGTCGACACGAACGAAACAGCTGATCCGGCCGCCTATGCCCACACGCCTTGCCTCGGAAACCCCAACGCCGCCGCAAACAAACACACAGAGACAAACCACGCAAGCAAATAATCACCGCCTCTCGCACAACAACACACAGCCCGCCATCTCCGTCGCGATCGATACAAAGACACACAATAACAAACACACAAACGAAGCAGCTCCACACACAGCCAGCCACATGACACGTTTCCTTTCCTTCTCCCCTCCCAGTCACATCACGTCGCTCAAACGGAAAGAAAGAAAGAAACAAACAACACAGCGCACACACGCAGCAACAACACAGACTCTTTCGCACTTTTCAACTTCCGAACAGTGTGGTGGCCCTGAAAAGGGCCGTTTTCTAGTCTCTCCCACCCACAAGCACGGCCGCGGGAAGGCCAGCGCCCGCTGCGACGCAGCCTAACCGCCGAAACCGTACAGGGTGCGCCCCTGCCTCTTCAGGGCGTACACCACGTCCATGGCCGTCACAGTCTTGCGCTTGGCGTGCTCAGTGTACGTCACCGCGTCGCGGATCACGTTCTCCAGGAACACCTTCAGCACCCCGCGGGTCTCCTCGTAGATCAGACCAGAGATGCGCTTCACGCCGCCCCTGCGAGCCAGGCGGCGGATGGCGGGCTTCGTGATGCCCTGGATGTTGTCGCGCAACACCTTGCGGTGCCGCTTGGCGCCACCCTTGCCGAGCCCCTTTCCTCCCTTGCCGCGGCCTGTCATCCTTCCTTCCTCGGGCAAAGCAAAACGTGCACAAACAGCACCTGCAGCGGCTGGCGAGTCGGCTACGGTCTGCGCCCAGCGCGCCCGCCGCCCCCCTATATAGACTCTGGCCCGCCCTCCCCCCACCACGCGCAACCGAGGGCATATAAGCGCAGCACGGAGGCGCGCGGGCCCGTTGTCAAGGCAGCACCGGACGCCGCGCCGCACCTAACCTCCACGCACGCCGCTCCGCTACCGCTACCGCCATGGCCCGCACAAAGCAAACGGCCCGCAAGTCCACCGGCGGAAAGGCGCCGCGCAAACAGCTCGCCACCAAGGCGGCGAGGAAGAGCGCGCCCGCCACCGGAGGCGTCAAGAAGCCCCACCGCTACAGGCCGGGCACCGTCGCCCTGCGAGAAATCAGGCGCTACCAGAAGAGCACAGAGCTGCTCATCCGCAAGCTGCCATTCCAGCGCCTAGTGCGCGAGATCGCCCAGGACTTCAAGACCGACCTGCGCTTCCAGAGCTCCGCAGTCATGGCCCTGCAGGAGGCCAGCGAGGCCTACCTCGTCGGCCTCTTCGAAGACACCAACCTGTGCGCAATCCACGCCAAGCGCGTCACCATCATGCCCAAGGACATCCAGCTCGCGCGCCGCATCCGCGGCGAGCGCGCCTAAACCGCGCCGCGGCACCGCACCGCACAAACAAAAACGGCCCTTTTCAGGGCCACTAACATCTCTCCGTCGCGAGCAAACTTTGTCGGTCGCCTGCCTCTCGCCCCGCAACCCAAAAACAAAAACCACCACTTCCCGTCCGTCCGCCACACCCGCTCACTCTGCCTGCCTGCTAGCAGCGCGCAACAATCACACATCATCCCTCCCCGGCGCTCAAAGCGCACAATACCCAACGGCCGACGTCACACCGCACGGGTGGCTGGCCGGCCGCCGCTTTCGTTTCGAAAACAAAAAAACCCGCACTCCACTCCGACGGCCAACGGCCAGGCAGGCGCGCTCGCTCGCTCGCTCTACACGCCACCGAAATCCCCGCCGACTCCTTCCGCATCTCAACGTGCCCCCCGTTGCAAAACATAACACACACACACACAAAGGAACAAAACAAAACAAAGACCAGACACGACTCGACAAGACAGACATCCGAGAAGAACGAACGCAGGCAAGCCAACCAACGTATTCAAACAAAACAACGTGACAGAAAACCAACCGTCGGCCGCCGCCACAAACACGGCGACAATCAACCACGACAACAACAACAACAACAACACCGCTTACCGCTACCGCCGCCCACACCCGCCACCGACCCCCGCAATCCAACCACCACGGCACGCAAACAGCATCCCCACGGGCATACAGAAACGCCAGACAGACACCCACACCAAACGCAACACGACAATCAAAACCTTCCCCGACGTGCTTTGATGGCCCTGAGAAGGGCCGTTTTGGGCCGCGCGTCTCTTGCGCGCCACTAGACGACGACGGGGGGTGGGGACGACGGAGTCAAGCGCCAAACCCTTCCATTCCCATCTCTTTCTCCTCTACTCTACTTCTTCTTCTTGGGCGAAGCCTTCGCCTTAGACGGCGTCGTCGCCTTCTTCGGGCGCGGCGCCTTCGGCTTCTTCGTCGGAACCTTGGCGGCCTTCTTCGCCTTCGACGGCGACTTGGCCTTGGCCGGCTTGGCCGCAGCCGCCTTCTTCGCACCCGCGGGAGCGGCCGACGCCGCAGACGCCTTCTTGGCGGCGCCCGCCTTCCGACCGGTCGCCGCCTTCACGCCACCAGCCTTCTTTGCGCCGGCCGCACGGGCGCCCTTCTTCTCCTTGCTGGCCGGAGCGGCGCGCTTCTTCTTGGCACCGCCAGCACGGGCCTTGCCGCCCTCGGCCGCCCCCCCGCCGCCGGCGCCGGCAAGCTTGAACGAGCCGGACGCGCCCTTCCCCTTCGTCTGCACCAGCTCGCCCGCCACGACGGCCGACTTGAGGTACTTCTTGATAAACGGCGCCAGCTTCTCCGCGTCCAGCTTGTAGTGCGCGGCTATGTACTTCTTGATCGCCTGCAGCGACGACCCGCCGCGCTCCTTCAGACTCTTGATGGCGGCCGTCACCATCTCAGAGGTGCGCGGGTGCGCAGGCTTGGCGCGCGGCTTCTTCGCAGACGACGCAGACTTGGCCTTCTTCGTAGTGCCGGTGGCGGCGGGTGCCGCAGCAGTCTCGTTCGTAGCCGCCTGATCTGCCATTTCGACGACGCGCGTAACACACAGCGAGAGCGAGCGGGACGGCAGGCACGCAAGCACAGCACAGCAGCAGAGCAGAGAATCACAAGGCCCAGCCAGTGTCGCGGGCGGGCGCGGACGGCCGAGAGAGCGGCCGCCACTCTGCGCGCCGCCGCGCCGCGCCTCCCGCGCTTGCTACCGCCCAACGTCCGACAGCCTGTGCGGAGCAGCCCCAAACCTGCGCCACAACCGCCCGCGCCTTTCAAACCACCGAGGATGGGGCTACACACAGCCACACCACAGTCGCCAACCAGTCGCCACGGCAGCGCCGCAAACCACGGCCAAACTGCAGCTACCGCGCGCTACAGCCTGGGTCGGCCCGCCGAGAATCGCCGCCCCCGCCCAAATGCCGCCCCCACAGCCCCAGCCGACGACCCGCCACAATGGCCAAACCTTCGGCAAAACTCCCACACCGTCGCCGCGGCAGCCCGGCCAGCGCGGCCGGCGCCACAGCCACACAAGCCGAGGCGTGCGGCGATGACGGCCGTGCAAACGCGCCTCCGCCGCCCCATCGCCTTCCGTCGCCCTCCCGCCGTTTCCCGATCGGCCCGCAGCCGTCGGGCCACATCGCGCGCCGTCCTCCTCCTCTCGCCCGCCAACATTCACAGCCGTTTCTCAACAATTGCCCGCCGCAAACGGACGCCGCCTGCGCAACAGGCGCCGCCGCCCCTCGCCGCTTCCGACCCAACCCCTCGACCGAGGCAAACCGCAATCCGAATCTACAGACCAACCCAATCTGCCGTCAAGCACACACGACAGCCGACCTTACACGTTACGCGTTACACATTACGTTTACACGTCTACGTTAGGTTAGGTTAGGTGGACGTGGGTTAGGTTAAGGGGACTTGGGTTAGGTTAAGCGTCAAACTTAGGTTAAGCATTCAAACACGTCAGGCGTCAGAGGTTAGGTTAGGTTAGGTTAGGTTAGGTTAGGTTAGGTTAGGTTAGGTTACACGTTAGGTTAAGGGGTCAGTGCTAGGTTAAGAAGCGTCAAACGTAGGTTAAAAAAGCGTTCAAACGTGAGGCGTGAGCCGGACAGCTTACCTTACGTAGACGTTAGGGGCTCACAGGCTGAGCTCACCTCGCCACACCACAGGTTAGGTTCGGTTCGGTTCGGTTCGCTCGGCTCAGCGTAAAGCGCCGAGGTCAGGGTTACGTTCGTTCACCTTCGGGCGCCACACTTTCGGTTGAAAGGTCGCGACGGGACGACGTCGGCAGGCACGCCGCAAACGAACAAACACGTACAGACGACGTCGGAAACCGCCGACAGACGGGGGAGCAGCACGACCACGACCAGACACCGAGCGCGAACGAGACACACGCGAACCACCCCCACCGGCCAAAGGGCACCACACAACAACCCAGAGCACCACGTGTCGACACCAGAGCAACCCGCCGCTCACGCGACATGGCTGGCACCGAAGGGCAACCGCCCGCAACTGCGCTTTCCGCGCCGGCCCGGATGCACGTCGTGCTACAACAACACCACTACCGTACACAGCCGCTGTTCACAACATCACTATCAATGGCGCGCCCGCGGCTCGCCGCCGTCGCAGTCGCAGCCCCAACGCCAGCACTTTTGCACCACCATTCACACGCACCGCAACACAGCTCGCCGACACAGCCGAACAAAACAAACACCACACAACAACAGCAACAACGCCGCCGCCTCTACTTGTGCCGGCGACCCACCCCGCCGATGGCGCACCTTTCGCCAGCCGGCAATCGACACACACGCACCCACCCACCGGGGCCCAGTGCAAAAAAAAAAAAAAACACACAAAAACAAAAAAACCAAACAACACAAACGACACGGGAAGCGCACACCGCCACTTCGCGCGCACGCCACCAACCAGTCGTCGTCTCAAAATAACAAACACAAACAAAATAAACTAACAACTAGGGCAACACAAAACAAAAACGCCTCGCACGAACCGCCCACAAAAAGGACAAGCACACGCACAGCCTCTGCTGACGACCACGACGCAGCGGCACGCTGCTCCTGTCCCGCGCCCCGCGCCCCGCGCCCCACTCGATTCACAACTCACGCGACACCGTCAACGACGGGCTCGCTTCCCGCAACCTACCACCTTTCCGCCACGACGCACAGCCCCAGCCCCACCCGACGACGCCCGTGGCAACGACTGCACTTTCACCACCGCCTCCCCCTTCCCCCCCAAAACACACACACACACACACAGCCAGCCAAAAACGCACTCGCGACCCACACATGCACGTGCATCGGCACACGCCAACCAGTCAACGTCGACAACCACACGCAAGGCTCGAAACGAAACCGGCGTCCTTCCACGTTGCCATCAAGCTACGCGACACAAGACACAAGGAACCAACACAACAGCCGGCCCCACTAATTCCCACTCTCACGCCGCAAAAAGCACACCGAAACCGCCAAACGCACGCACATTCCCCTTCGCACTGACACCACCGACCGGCTCGCTACCACACACCTCTCGGCAGCCGTTTCACGCCAATTCGCCACACCGCCCACACAGTCGACAAGCGCCCGCCCTGTACGGCACACGCAACGACGCAGCGCAGCAAAGGGCGCCCGCAACACATACCTCTCCGCCGCCCGACGCGCCAACCGCCACACCACACCGCCAGCCACTCGCAAATTGTGCACTGCCACCAGCCACACGTCCAACACGCCGCGCCGCCTCCGGCCACCCGCCAGGGGGCGCTCACGTCCGCGACAACAGCGCGGCCCGCCGGGCCGGGCCGAACCGAACCGAGCCGCCGCTGCTCTGCACTCGGCACGGCCACACCCTGCTGCAGACCGGGCTCGTCCCTCTGTACGCGTCTGCCTGCGCATCAACACAACACGACCTTTTTTTTTTTTTTTTTTTTTGTTTTCTTCTTTCTTTCTTTCTTTCTTTCTTTCTTTCTTTCTTTGGCCCTCTCTCCTTCCCGCCATGGCGGTTACGGCACCGCCTGCAGCGGCAGATTTTTTGCGCCCACACGCCTACTCCTACCACCATTAACCTTGCCCTGCCCTGCCCTGCCCTGCCCATCAACGTCGCAGTCGAACCGACGCTTGCCAACACACTGCCCACGTTCCTTTCTCTTTTCGGCCTACGCCCATTACGCGCCGCCGCCACAGCACCTTCCCTTCCCACAACACACCGACGTCATCACACGCACCCAAAACAGGGGCCACGACCGTGTTCCTCGCCCACTCCCATCCCGCACGGTACGCACATTCCCAACTACTACCGCGCACCCTCCCTTTCCAATCTGTGTGTCTCTGTGTCTGTGTCCTGCCCGCGCGTGACGCCTCTCAACATCCGCCGTCCCCCGTCCCGTTTTCGCCCCCATGCCGTCGTCGCGCCGCCTCCTCCCCGTCCACCGCCGCCCCTGTCCGCCCCGCACCACACCATACACCGCTGCTTGTCCCGGCCGTTGCCACCAAAGGCGCCGACCGCAAACGCGCCACGCCGCAGCCCCCGTGCGTCTCGCGCTCGCTTGCATCTCCGTGCCGACGCTGCCTCTCTTCCCACTCGCACTCGACCTCGACAACACAGTCTTTGGCTCCGCCACTGCGTGTTCCGGTGGTACGCACGCTGCAACACGTATGTATTCATTACCAGAGCGATGGCGAGGCATGACAGCATCTCTGTCTGACCAGAGAGTTCTTTATCGCTGCTAGTCGGCGCTTGGACCGCGCCAGACGACAGTAGTGGCACGCACCGGGTCGCCAGGAACAGTTGTTATATATATTGTAGCGCGAGTCGGGAGAGGTAGTAGTCGGTCGACAGTAGTAGCGGGTGGACGGTTGTACTGAGCGGGCGTCGGCGGCGTGCTCTGCTCGTCTCGCGACTCTGGTCACGGTTCGGGACGATGTATAGTATATTGTGTTATAATCAAAAAGGTGGTGTGACGCTGCATTGCGCAAATCTGATAACGTATGTTCATTGTACCTCTTTTGTTCAACAACAAAAGCCCCACTATTACCTTTTTTCGAAAGTAACTTTTGTCTCTTAACGAAAAACATTCACTTTTTAAAGACTACTTCCTATGGCATTTCCCTCCAAGGAGTGCAATTAATTACCAGCCAGCACTCATTCATTGCACACAGCTGTGTAAGGGGTATCTACAATTGAGGAGCGGATATAAATGCAATTTTTTTTTTTTTTTTTTTTTGTGTGTGTGTTGTAACCTCCCAGCAAAATTTAAAATAATGGACAATGTTATTTACGGATGCTAATGGACATTGCGCTAATTGTAACCTCGCCCACAATGAGAGGTCTTGAAAATGGCAACAAAAATGTGAAATTCGCAATCAGACTCAAATATAAAGTCTTCACACAACATTTACAAAAGTCCGTTCAGTGACAAGAAACTTCAATTAAACCGAAATATCGGTCTTTGGCCCTGTGCAAAACAATCAGAATTAAAGTCTTACCTCCGAATAAATGGATGTCACATTTCTGCTCTGGTTGTTGCGCAGCGCTTGGAGGAACTGCATTGCAAATAATAATATTCTCTTTTTTTGTGATTTTAGTGACATTTTTCTTCAAAGAAGTGGAACGAACTCTTTAGTTCAATAAAAAATTAAATGTTTGAAAAATGCTTTTGAAATAAAAATTATTATTGGGGAACTTGTTGGAGAATAATTACAATTTTTCATTATCTAATGATTATATTAATTAACAGTATACCTTATTCACCATCTCGACCAGTGTTGCCGACCGCCTACATCACACAACCGCACTCGGCTGCTACTACTGACCGACCGCTCTGCATGACGACTATTAGCGTACTGCACGCGACGACTACTGACAGAGTACAGCCCTCAACTACACAGAGCTACGGACTCGCAACGACTACTGACAGACTGACTGACTGAGAACCGCTCGCAACACTCGCGCAGTCCAGCGCAAACTCTCTGGTCACAGATGCTACAATGTCTCGCCATCGCTACTATGTTACATACGTGTTTCAGTGTCTTTTTCATTGGGGTAACGATCTTTGGCTCTTTTTATTCTGAATACAGGGCCAAAGGTCAACGCTGCTGCCCTTATACAATTTATCAGGTTTCATTATGTCTGTTGCAATGTTACATACGGTTCACTCTTTCATTAATATTATCGTTGGGTTTGTTTTGTAGGGACGTTAACATTCTGGCACATTTTTATTATCATCGGACTCTCTGCTATTTGTGCAGGGAGGTTATACCTGGGTCCATTTCCATTTCCATTTACATTTTAATATTGATAGACTTTTTGTTTTCTTTTTTGTTTCTTGTTGTTTTTCCTTCTTTTTTTTTTGTTGTTTTTTTTTTTTTTTTTTTTTTTGTTTTGTTTTTCCCGCTCTCACCACCACCGCCGCATCACGCCTTCCGTTTTCTTGGTTTCTTTTCTGTTCTTCAACTGCTTCAACATCACCGCGCCCCATTTCCACACCACAGCCATCAGCCTCCAAGACGGGCGGGCGCAGTGTGCCATTTCCGGCGCACAAGCACACCCGTACGGTACCTCTCCTCGCCCCCACGCCACCAACAACACAGCGACCACGCGGCTTTCAGGCATGGCACGGCACGGCACGGCACCGGCGAAATGCGCCGCCCCCGCCCCTCCGCGCATCCGTCCGTCTCGCCACGTTCACTGACAGCCGCGTCTGCGGCTACACCACGACAACCACAACACAACACCGCTCCCCTCCCTGGCAACTCACATTGTTTTTCTCCTCCTCTTTTGCACAAACCACAACGCCGAGCACAGGCGCAAGCCACCCACACCGCGCCCCTCCCCCGTCCCGTCTTTGGCCGCCGCTCCTCGTTTCCTCGTTTGCCCCCTCCCATCTCCCGAAATGCCATGCCAGCAGCGTTACGCATGCCCCTCCCCTGTCCACACAACACTACCGCCTAACGAACAGCCTTTTCCGGGCCACATCCAGGGCACGCCCACCTCCAAACACTGCCAATTCACGGACGCACGCACACACACACACACACACTCACTTTCTCGACACCTTTCTGTACGGAGGGTGCGTCATCTCGACCGTGACAGAGTGACGGCAACTATCGACGATCCATTTCCCCCCACTGGTAAAACATGTCCACTAACACCTACATACATCATTCAAGTACACAGACAATAGCATACACACAATGGGAGGGCACACGAACATGGACGGCACGGCACTGTCATACACTCTTCCTCAGAACCATATCAACAAACGTTACGTACATCCGGGAAAGCGAAAGCGAAAGCGAAAGCAAAAGCAAAGGCAAAGCCCAATGCAGCCGTCAAAGGTAACGTTCACCACGGCAGACACTTGCAGCCGCGCCGCCGTTAAACGCATTTCAGTGCGGCTCCAATACGCCTCCCACACGGGAACGTTCCGTTGCTCTACGAATGCGTTTCTCCCCTTTTTCCCTTCCTCTCTCTTTTGCCCCCCGTCCTTGCACTCTTGCCTCATTCCTCACGTTCTGCCCAGACATTCGACCGATCAAAGTCAACCTTTCGTTACCGTTCTCAGCGCGACGGTGTACAACAGTATGACGGGGTGTGCCCAAGACTTCGGTTCAGTTGCGTGACGCCGGTCTATCGCGCCGATCGACAGTTACTCAGGGGGCGACGGATCGGACCACGTCACCGACACACAAAACACTTTCAAACAAACAAATACATACCGGATGGACACAGACAAACACGTGTACAGACATTCGCCAAACAAACGACCGCCGCCGCCGCCGCCGTCGTCGTCTAGCGTGCATCTTGAATGACGACATCGGTGTGCGTGCGTCGTACGCAATCAGTCAGACACGGCTATCAAACATCAGAGTCGAATGGTACATCATCGTGCGTGTCGCCGTACACGTACAGTACAATACAACAACAATGCGTCTTAATGGCACGTTCATTTCAACGTCACTCACACACCTCCACGCTGCAGTTACGTCGCACCATTGTCAAACTCGGCGTACAGCAAAGGGAATAGTGGGCGGCAAAAAAAACCAAACAAAAACATTTTCACATTTCACATTTCACCCTCGCCATGTATGATGTGCAAAAAAAACAAACCCGCAAACGGCCGTCGTTACGGTGACACAAAAGTCGCCGATCACACTGTCCCCCCTCGCAGACGGGTAACACACACACACACACACACACACCAACAACACCAATGGGTCAAAAACCACGCCAACGAGGCGTGCCACCATTCCACGCCACGGCGACCAACCTCGTGGCCGTACCCCGCGCAACACGCTTTGACGCGCCCCCCCACCCACAATCAAAATGCACACATACATCACAGCCGTCCACACAAACAACAACAACAATTCCGCCCTTCCCG